>NC_135233.1:1086512805-1086755305 GCF_051348905.1 Ranitomeya variabilis
TCCCCTGGCCTCAACCCCATTGAGAACCTCTGGAGCATCATCAAAAGGAGTGTCTATGATGGCGGGAGGCAGTTCACAACTAAGCAACAGCTCTGGGAGGGTATTCTGTCCACATGCAAAACAATTGAAGCACAAACCATCCAAAAACTGACAAATTCAATGGACGAGAGAGTTCAGAAGCTTCTTTCCAACAAGGGGTCCTACGTGCAAATGTAACATCACCTAGAATAAAGTTTTCACTTGAAAACTGTTTGATTTCATTTTGTAATAAGCTGATAATGCTTATAACTTCACAAGCGGCCATTTTTTTGTTCAAAATTTAAAAAAAAAAGGTTAAACTCTGCTGTGCATAATAATTTGGCACATGCATTTTGAGTGTTTATTTTTTTTTTTAAAGATCCTGTTTTCATAGGCAGTTTGTTCCAAAACATTGCAATTATACTAGAATAGTAGATGACTGGAAAATAACAACGACTGCAATTCAGATAGGTAATTTAGAGAAAATATGAGGAAATATTATCTGCATAATAATTTGGAACACAGTGTATTACACTCCATTACTGAACTAGTTGTACCCAGATCCTTGTTTGCTAATGGTCCTTATGCATATGCACTTTAACACTTGTCACTTTCTAGCATTGTGCTATTTATTTCTGATGGTTTATTATTGAACATCCCTATTGTTGGACCTGTTGCATATTTCAGCCCAAAGCTCGCCTGAGGTAGCCTGACTGCCATTAGGTACCGAGATGAGATCCTCAGACCCCTTGTGAGACCATATGCTGATGCGGTTGGCCCTGGGTTCCTCCTAATGCAGGACAATGCCAGACCTCATGTGGCTGGAGTGTGTCAGCAGTTCCTGCAAGATGAAGGCATTGAAGCTATGGACTGGCCCGCCCGTTCCCCAGACCTGAATCCGATTGAGCACATCTGGAACATCATGTCTCGCTCCATCCACCAACATCACGTTGCACCACAGACTGTCCTGGAGTTGAGTGATGCTTTAGTCCAGGTGTGGGAGGAGATCCCTCAGGAGACCATCTGCTGCCTCATCAGGAGCATGCCCAGGCGTTGTAGGGAGGTCATACAGGCACGTGGAGGCCACACACACTACTGAGCATCTTTTCCTTGTCATGAGGCATTTCCACTGAAGTTGGATCAGCCTGTAATTGGATTTTTCACTTTGATTTTGAGCATCATTCCAAATCCAGACGTCCATAGGATATTCATTTTGATTTACATTGATAATTGTTATGTTTTATTGTTCTGAACACATTCCACTATGCAATGAATGAAAATTTGCAACTGGAATATTTCATTTAGAGATATCTAGGATGTGGGATTTTAGTGTTCCCTTTATTTTTTTTTGAGCAGCGTATGTACCGTACAGACCAAAAACTTGGACACACCTTCTCATTTAAAGGTTTTTCTGTATTTTCAGGACTATAAAAATTGTACACTCACACTGAAGGCATCAAAACTATGAATAACATGTGGAATTATATACTTAATTTTAGTTGTTTCACACTTTTTTGTTATGTTTTATATTCTAGGTTCTTCAAAGTAGCCACCTTTTGCTTTGACTGCTTTGTACACTCTTGGCATTCTCTTTGAAGCAGGGGTCCCCAAACTACGGCCCGCGGGCCGCATCCGGCCCCCGGAGGCCTTTTACCCGGCCCCCACCGCAATTCACATGTTCCTCTCGCTTCTGAGCGCCCTGCGCTATGCAGAAGCGAGAGTTCCCCGCTCATCTTCCAGAGACTCCAGACCTAGATGAACACGTCGCACGTAGTGACGCGCGACGTGCGCATCTAGGCCTGACAGATGAACAGCGAGGGGAGCGGCTACGCTACAGTGCACTGCTAGGTAATGTATAGTTTTCTTTGTTTTTTAAGCGGGGATGGGGGGGGTTTGGGAGAGAGCATGGGAGCTGGACCTATATGGGGGAACACAGAGAGAGCATGGGAGCTGGACCTATATGGGGGTGATTGTTGGTATATTGTTTTTGTAGGGCTGTATATATATCTATTAGTATTTTACTAATAGCAATTTGGAATTCCTAGGAAACAATGATGTCAAGAAAGAGAAAAATCGACTCCGAGTGTAGGATATTCAAAGAACAGTGGACTTATGATTACTTTTTCATGCAGTACAAGGAAAGAGTCGTGTGTCTGATATGTCAGAATATAGTGGCTGTGTTTAAAGAATACAATTTGCGTTGACACTATCAAACTCAACATAAAGATAAATATGATTGTTTGGTTGGAGATGTAAGAAAAGATAAAATATTAAAACTGAAACATTCATTGACAAGTCAGCAAAATACTTTTGTGAAGCAGAAGCAGCTGAACATTTCATCACTGCGGGCAAGTTTTCAAGTTGCCAAGCTAATAGTGTGCACTGGCAGGCCATTCGTGGAGGGAGAATTTGGTGAAGAGTGCCTTCTTTCTGTCGCCAAAGAGATGTGTCCAGAAAATTCAGACTTGTTTAGTACAGTTAGTCTTTCAGGATCTACAATTACACAAAGGATTGAAGAAATGGGAGACAATTTGCATCAGCATTTGCAAAACTCTGCAAGAAAACTTTTCTATTTTTCCTTGGCACTTGACGAGAG
Source organism: Ranitomeya variabilis (assembly GCF_051348905.1). Lineage (NCBI taxonomy): Eukaryota > Metazoa > Chordata > Amphibia > Anura > Dendrobatidae > Ranitomeya > Ranitomeya variabilis. Next base: position 1,086,515,420 of record NC_135233.1, read on the forward strand.
CAATGACGTTCGTGATTCTGCACCACTTCTAATTTTTATTCGTGGGACGAATGACAATTTTGAAGCCATGGAAGAGCTTGCTGCACTGCAAAGCATGAAAGGAACAACTACAGGAGAGGATATCTATGGAAAGCTTTCCCAAACTGTGAAGGATTTGGAGCTAGACTGGGCTAAACTTTCCAGTGTGACAACTGATGGTGCGCCTAGCATGGTGGGGTCGAAGAAAGGAGTAATTGCTCGCATTAATCAAGAGATGGACAAACGTAACCATTCTCATCCAATAGCCATACACTGCCTCATCCACCAACAAGCGCTATGTAGTCAATCACTGAAGTGGGACTCGGTTATGAAAATTGTGGTATCTTGTGTTAACTTCATTGAAGCTAATGCACTAAACCACAGACAATTTCAGGAATTTCTGTCTGAGCTAAATGTTGCCTATGAAGATGTTCTGTACCACACAGAGGTCCGTTGGCTGAGTCGTAGTAGTTGGCAGCACTTATGTTTGTGAACAGACTTTTTCCAGAATGAAACATCTGAAATCTCCAACCAGATCTAGACTAACTGATGTGCACTTGCATCACTTGTTACGGCTAGCAGTGACAAATATGGAACCGGACATTGACCACCTCATCAGTCAAAAGCAGGCCCATAGTTCCCATTGAAATAATGGTGAGTTTGTTGATTTTTAAATTTACTAGTTCTTTATTTTGAATATTTTATTTGTTCCCTGTATTTTTACTTTAAAATGAGATATGTGTAGTGTACATAGGGATTTTCAGTTTTGTTTTTTTTACAGTCCGGCCCTCCAACGGTCTGAGGGACAGTGAACTGGCCCCCTGTGAAAAAAGTTTGGGGACCCCTGCTTGAAGAACCTAGAATATAAGACATAATTTCAGTAGTTTCACACTTTTTTGTTAAGTATATAATTCCACATGTGTTAATTCATAGTTTTGATGCCTTCAGTGTGAATGTACAATTTTCATAGTCATGAAGATACATAAAAATCTTTAAATGAGAAGGTGTGTCCAAACTTTTGGTCTGTACTGTGTGTGTGTGTGTGTGTGTGTGTGTGTATATACCGTATATACTCGAGTATAAGCCGACCCGAGTATAAGCCGACCCCCCCTAATTTTGCCACAAAAAACTGGGAAAACTTATTGACTCGAGTATAAGCCTAGGGTGGAAAATGCAGCAACTACCGGTGAATTTCAAAAATAAAAATAGGTGCTCTGCACCGTTGCCCCATAGATAGCTGTGCCATATAGTGCTCTGCACCGTTGCCCCATAGCTGTGCCATATAGTGCTCTGCACCGTTGCCCCATAGCTGTGCCATATAGTGCTCTGCACCGTTGCCCCATAGCTGTGCCATATAGTGCTCTGCACCGTTGCCCCATAGCTGTGCCATATAGTGCTCTGCACCGTTGCCCCATAGCTGTGCCATATAGTGCTCTGCACCGTTGCCCCATACCTGTGCCATATAGTGCTCTGCACCGTTGCCCCATAGATGCTCCACATAAAGCTGTGCTGCTGCTGCTGGAATAAAAATAACACATACTCACCTCTCTTGCTTGCAGCTCCTCGGCGTCCCGTCCCGGCGTCTCTCTGCACTGACTGATCAGGCAGAGGGCGGCGCGCACACTATATGCGTCATCGCGCCCTCTGCCTGCAGTCAGTGTGGAGAGACGCCGGGAAGATGGCGTGACGCCCGGCGTGTGGAACGAGGACAGGTGAATATGTCATACTTACCTGCTCCCGGCGTCCCGCTCCTTCCCCCGGACAGCTGGTCTTCGGTGCCGCAGCCTCTTCCTCTGTCAGTGGTCACCGGCACCTCTGATTAGAGAAATGAATTATGCGGCTCCGCCCCTATGGGAGGTGGAGCAGCCTATTCATTTCTCTAATGAGCGGTCCCACGTGACCGCTCAGGGGAAGAGGCTGCGGCACCGAAGACAGTGTGACGGGCAGGGGGAGCGACAGGAACGCCGGAACTAGGTGAGTATATGACAGTGCTCACCCGCCGACCCCACCACCGATCATGACTCGAGTATAAGCCGAGAGGGGCACTTTCAGCCCAAAAATTTGGGCTGAAAATCTCGGCTTATACTCGAGTATATACGGTGTGTGTGTGTGTGTGTGTGTGTGTGTGTATATATAATTATATATCTGTCTAAGGGGTACTTCCATCTTTGTCTGTCCTTCTGTCTGTCGGCAACTTCCGTCACGGAAATCCCGCGTCGCTGATTGGTCGTGGCAGCTGGCGAGACCAATCGGCGACGTGCACAGTCCGGCTGAGAATTAGTTCCTCCCTACTCCCCTGCAGTCAGTGCCCAGCGCCCGCTCCATACTCCCCTCCAGTCAGCGCTCACACAGGGTTACTGCCACCGTTAACAGACTGCGTTATGCCGCGGGTAATGCACTCCGTTAACGCTGCTATTAGCCCTGTGTGTCCCCAACTTTTTACTATTGATGCTGCCGATGCAGCATCAATAGTGAAAAGATGTCATGTTAAAAATAATAAAAAAACAAAAAACCTGCTATTCTCACCTTCCATTAAAACCTACAAGAGAAAAAAGTAAGCAAAAACCCTGATATAACTAAGTAAAAAAGCGAAAGTGCATTTAAATAACAGTTTTTAGTAATACTGTTTTTTGATCAAAAAATAGCACAAAAGCCATCCCACCACGTCAAGGTAACTCTGATAGGGACAGTCCTACACTGTCTAATATTAAAACCTTACCATGTGTCAATGTTGACCTCAGCGTGAATAAGGGCAGACAAGAGGACTGGGCCCAACCAGTGAGACACCAGACTGGGGAAGCCTTATATATAATCTCTAGCTCAGAAACAGGGAGGCCACACCTCGGCTTGCACAGAATGCAACAATACAGAGAAAAAAAAAACACAAACATTGAGCTTAACTTGAGTTGGTACACATGCAGAGGTTAAACACATGTTCACATTGGCCACAAAACATTAAAACCTACAAGAGAAAAAAAAAAAAAGTAAGCAAAAACCCTGATATAACTAAGTAAAAAAAAAAAAAAGCAAAAGTGCATTTAAATAACAGTTTTTAGTAATACTGTTTTTTTGATAAAAAAAATAGCACACGCTTTTTTACTTAGTTATATCAGGGTTTTTGCTCACTTTTTCTCTTGTAGGTTTTGTGGCCAATGTGAACATGCGTTTAACCTTTTGCATGTGTACCAACTCAAGTTAAGCTCAATTTTTGTGTTTTTTTTTTTATTCTCACCTTCTGTAGTCCACCCATGCGCGTGCGGCTGCCGCCAGCTTCCGTTCCCAGAGATGCATTGCGAAATTACCCAGAAGACTTAGCGGTCTTGCTGAAGTACTGCTTTGTTTTAATAATCATAGGCTCAGTTGGGCCAAATCTTGCGACCTTGGGCAAAGGTCTGCTTGCATTTCTCTGGATTGTGCTTTTTATGGACAGGGCAAAAAAATGCCCAATTTGCTTTACAGATTGACCTGGAATTTCTGAGCAGTTGGCAACCCTATTCAGCCATATGTTGCAAGGCTATGCTGTCCTCGGCGGGCTCTCCCGATATCTGTGGCTTTGGTGTCAGTGCCGAGAATCCTCTACTTGGATTTCTCTGGACTATGCTTTTCCTACCTTGGTGCCACTTACACCATTGAGTCCATTTTCAGTCCATAACGGAGAGCGCACACATTGCCGGACAGTTCACAATCAACACATTCCACTTTTTACCTGTGGCTTCATGAAATATCACTAAATCTAACCCAAAACTAGAGTATATCCTACCTCCAGCCAATTACTATGAATACTTATTATAACTCCTCTTTTTTTTTTTTTAACCTGTGAAGCGCAAAGTGAGGCGGTAGCTGCGGGTGAGGCACTCGTCTCCTTTTACGCCCCTGCACGCAACATGAAAGTGTTGGTCCTGGCTGGGTGTGTGGACTTATGCCGTGAGGACCTTTACACCCGTGCAGGCTGCATGTACCCACTGTCGTGAGCTCGCCAGGGCCAGACATTTTGCTGTATAATGAGAGATACCACCGGTCCAAGCAAGCACAACTCTTTACTAAACGGTAACTTAATAAAGGTTATATACAAGGGAGAGTGGGTACAATGCCTTATGGACTTTAAGATTAACACTAACCCTACCCCCTAGTTCCCATTCCCAAAAAATAACTCTACACTTACCTTATTGTCAACTTACTACACCCTACTTATCTTATTATACCACCTACTCCTAACGTAATGCATAGTGTAGTGAATAGTGTTATCACATCCTACATGACAGATTACAATTCACACTACACAATATTTATAAAGACACATGACCTAATGCAAACGCAAGTGTGACCCCAGCCTAATGTGTAATGCGAGAAACTCGCGCATCAATACCTGCCACTGCCGCCGGCACTCGGGACTGGAGTATGCAGCTGCATGTATTTCTATGCAGGTGAACGCTCCGATCCCGAGTGCTGGGTATTGATGTGAGAGACTCACATTGCACGCGCAAGTGTGACCCCAGCCTTACAATACAACACAACGCGATTGGTGTCTTCAGGGGTAGGAATGCTGTAGAACCGTCCACCCTCCTTACATTCCTCCCCTCTTTAATGTTGGTCATCCTCAACCATCCGGACACATAGATGTCCAAGTTCTTTTAACATGGGCCTACAGGCCAACACAACAGCCTGAAAAGCTCATGGGCACTGTCCATTCTCCTTCAACCCGGCGGGAGTATCGGGTCGACCATCCCATGCAAATGTTGGTCCTCATGACCAGGACACTGTTCTTTTGGTTTCCTATCCGTCCATGGGATGGGACACAGTCCCTTCAATAGACCCTGCCCTACAGGCTGGAGTCGGGTCTCGGGTCTAGGACTCGCCTGCGTCTGCAGCGTCTCTGCAATCCAGCAGGGGGGTGCAACAACAGCAAGAGAACTGGGAAGGGGTAAAATAAGTTCTTTGCTGTCCGTGGCCATCATCATGGGAGAGTCTCAGATTCTGTGGGTCTCTGCATCCTGCTGGCGCTCTGGGCCAACGTCACGCGTGCTACCGGCACAACAGGGCACACTCAACGCTTGACTTCACCTTTTTCTCAGGTGGCCATGTTCAGACCCAGGTTTTCTTGGGTATATAAACCTAGATTGAAGGAGATAACAAAAGTAAAGAACGCATAAATGCCTATGAACAAACTAACTCAGAAACCCACAAAAATATTTGTTCAAAGAATTAAGCAAAATCAATGAAATTGATTCAAATACACTCAATTTTAATAACACATAATAAACATAACACTGTAAAAATAGAGAAAGGAAGAAAATATTTCAAAAATAAATAAATTACAATATACAAAATAAAAGGGGGATAGGTGTGCAAAAATAGTGTCAAGTCCCCATAATTAGCCAAGTGATGCAATATAAGGCATCAGGTATTATTAAATGTACCACTTGGCTAATTATGATGAATTGACAGTATTTTTTGCACACCCGTCGCCCCTCTTATTTTATGTATTGTAATTATTTATTACATTTTTTAAAATATTTTCTTCCTTTCTCTATATTTTTATGGTGTGTGTTAATAAAATTGAATGTCTTTTAATCAATTGGATTGATTTTTGCCTAATTCTTTGAGCAAAATTTTTTGTGGGTTTCCAGGTTTTCTTGGCTTTACTCTTCTTACTTACACAGCCAAGCGCGCTCCCTGGTCCACGTCCATCACCGGTGGGTTGCTCTACGTCTCCGACAGTCCCAAGGCTCTGCCATCGGAGGAAGCTTCACAATAGTGTGGGCCCTTTTCCCCCACTGGGTTTTCTGACCCTGGCCCTCGAGGGTGTGGCCACAATCCTGAGCGATTTCTCCGCTTCTCGAGGCTGGATGATCACCATTTCTCCTTTTCGCGCGGTCTGGATATAAGAGACCGCGACCGAGCCAAGTGGTTCGTTCTCTTTCAGGAACTGGACACCATCACACTCCTGCAAAATGGGCCCCATGAATGGAGCCAGCATTAACATATACATATTGTCCAGCTTGTTTTTTTTAATGGCGAAACCAAAGCTCCGTCTGTGGTTGTAATACATCACCGTCCCCTGGGTCATTCACTCAGCAGGACCGCATCCTCCAGGGCAGAGGTGTCAAACTGCATTCCTCGAGGGCCGCCAACAGGTCATGTTTTCAGGATTTCCTTGTATTGCACAGGTGGTAATTTAATCACCTGCACAGAATGATTCCAGCACCTTGTGGAATGCTAAGGAAATCCTGAAGACATGACCTGTTGGCGGCCCTCGAGGAATGCAGTTTGACACCTCTGCTCCAGGGTACAATAAGTTTTATATTAAAGTCTACCAGACTATTGATGTAATTTCTGTTATGGAGGCTTGCATCTCCTCAAGACAAATTGACGTATTGCGGTCCTGAAAGATGCGCCACATGTCAGTGTCCACAGGTGAGTGGCGGGTGTCTGTGGACGCATAGTAAACATGGGATTTCTTGAAATCCCATCCGCTATACTGTAACATCTGGCCGCTGTGGTTTTGACGCTGCAGATGTACACAACATCAAACCCGCAGCAATTCCTTTCTCTATGCACGTACCCTTAGAAAGCCAATCAGCTGCTACAATGACAGCCCAGCAACCGGGAAGAAATGAACTTTATTCCTACCGGCAGCATCTGACAGTCAGTCAGAGACACGACTTCAGTCACTGCTTAGTAGGACAGCCAGGTGTGTACTGATGCGCAGCAAAACGAGCTGTCAAAGTTTTGGGACATGCTTACACCCGCCGCTCACCATGTACTGAGCGGTGACTGTAGTCGTGTCTCAGCCTGAGGCTGCCGGGAGGATTAAAGCTCATTTTCCCGAGCAACAAGTATACTCGTTCACCACTATTCAGGCACCATCCTCTGTTCCACCCTCCTCTGATGTTCTCACGCTGGCTGCACCATGGCCGCTCTGCCCCCCCCCCCCCCTGAAACCTTATGCTTGCTGCAGTCCATGGCTGCTCGGCTCCTCTCCACTCTCTTCAGACTCCTCACTACACTCTGAATTGCTTCCGGCCTTGCACACTCCAGAGAGCTGTCACTGCTGTCTGCAGGCTGGACAGGCACAGGCAAAGGGCAGGATGTGGTCCGCGGGCCGCAGTTTGCCCAGCCCTGATCAAAGGGATAATCATTCAAAGTTTGAAAATTGCTTTTTTTTTTTTACATTTTTGTCAAATTCCTTTTTTTTTTTTTTTTTTTTTAAATAAATAAACACAAAACCTAAATGTACCATTATTATAAAGTACAATGTGCCATAAAAAACAGTCTCCAAATCACTTGGATATGTTGAAGCGTTCCAGAGTTATTGCTACATAAAGTGACACTGGCCCGGTCACTAAGGGGTTAAAGCAGCATGCAATCTGTTAAACACATGAAATAAGTTGTCATTATAACTAATGCAAAAAAAAAGTTTTAAAAAGTAGTCACAGATCTGCACAAATGAAAGTGTAAATGTGGCCGAACCTTGTGTACAGGCTCTCACATTCACAGAGATGTGTGACTACCCATAGCCCCCTGGGCATTAGCCTCACAATGACCACTTCATCGTTCAGCTGGTAATTTTGATCACTCCAGCCAACAGTACAGGTGTTTTTTTGTTTTTTTTATTTGGGGGGATCACTTTAGAATTTAGTCCACCTGACTGTACACAGCTCAATTTAGAGGCTTCTCCTTAAAATACAAAAATATTGGAAGGTCCTCTAATATCTAGTTGTTGCCTGCAAAGAAAGCGTAAAGTTAAGCCGCTCAGCCAGGATTCCCCCATAAGTCTCTCTTCTTTCCTGAAAGAAAACTAGTACAATATTAATAAAACAACACGATATCTACGCACAAGAGGTTCACAATGGCATGATTTTTTTTTCTGCTTTCATTGGGGGCCTAAAACACATGGAAAGGAAATGTGAATGTCTCCTGTGGTCACTTTGCCAATATCTGAATCTCCACCTTGAGGAATAATTTTCCTTCTTTCGTCCATTTTGGGACCATCATTTTGCTGTGGTTTTAATCCCAGTGCCCTGTGGGGCATATCTATGGGCAGGTATTTAACCCAGGTACGGGCAACGGGGAGAGGTTGGCACCATTTGGTCTATGGTCTCACATCGGCGAGGCATTTTGCTGCCCCCCCTGGAGTTGTATTCGGATGTTCTCTGATCTATTTGTGAAGCTGACAACTGGCTCAGGAAAGATACAACACAATGGCTCCCAGTTTTGAAGCCTTGAATGCTGATACTGCCGGGTTAGGGTCATGTCAGCAGCATGATCAGGACATCATGTGTGGGGAGCAGGGGGGGCATGTGTGATGAGACAGTATGGGGAGCAGGGGTGGCATGTGTGATGAGACAGTATGGGGAACAGGTGTCATGTCGGACGCTGTTCAGACCAGGTCGTTCGACAGACAGCGGTAATTCCGCTTTTGACCACTATTTGCTCTTTGGCGTCGGCTAGATTTTATCTAGCTGTTCCGGGGTTAATTTACCTGATCCTCGGATTGGAAGCTGGGCCATGCCCATTGCCTTTAAATAGTTCTCCTGATCATTGGGCGTCGCCGATTATAGCTTCTGTCTTATCCGTAGTTATCTCGGTCTGGAGTGGTGAGCTAGTAGTTTGAGTATCGTTGCTGGTGGTGTATTTTCCTTTGTCTTATTTACGCCTTCCTATATTTGTATTTATTTTGCCCTGCACATTTATAGTGTATTCCTGAGTGACTGCGGCGTGGTGTATATTTTCCTTTATCCTTGTCTGTGCTAACTGTGGGTATTGGAGTATTACCTCTTCACTGGGTGGTGGGCGGAGGTTTCAGCCTAGAGTTGAAACAGGAGACAGGGCGAGGGTCGAGGCCTGGACATGCACACCATCAGTGTAAACTCCAGGTAGAGGGTCAGTCAGGATTTCCCTAGTCTGAGGGAAATTGCAGGGGCCCGGGTTATTAGCTCTCGCTCACCTAGTCTCCCCGTGACAGCAGGGTGGGCATGTGTGATGAGACAGTATGGGGAGCAGGGGGGCATGTGTGATGACAGTATGGGGAGCAGGGGCGCATGTGTGATGAGACAGTATGGGGAGCAGAAGTGGAAGGCATGCTTGAGAGGACTTTTTTGGTTGTGGGAAATGTGGGGGGGGGGGCAAGTGGGAAATATGTTAGGAGATACAATGAGGGAGTGAATGTGTGGCCAAAGTAGAGAGGGGGACAACTATGAAATGGAGAGGACATTGTATGAGGCATGTACCATAAGAGTGACAGTGTGGCTGTTGTGAATTCCGTTCTGGGGCTCCCTCCTGTGGTTGTGAATGGTACTTTTGTGAGTTCTTCCCTTGGGCTCCCTCTGGTGGTTTCGAGTGGAACTGCTGCTTCTTGAGTTTGGCTGTAGCAGCTACCTTCACTTATCGTTTCTCCTGGCCTTGCTATTTAACCTGGCTCTGGTTTTTAGTTCATGCCAGCTGTCAATGTTCTGGGTTGGTGTAGAAGAGGAAGTGCCCCAAAATGTATATCTTTATATAGAGATGTGTTTAGTGAAGGTTTCGGGTATTTCCCCCACATGTATACCACATGGAGCAAAACCCTCCCCCCTCCAGCCTGCTGTAGAACAAAGATGCCATGAGTTGGAAATACACCGAGGAGGTGTATCTTAGTAAACAATAGACTTGTGATCTCATCTCACACACCTGGGGCTGGACACACCTCTTTTGGCTGGTCACATAAAAGGCACAAGACACGTGCTCTGGCTCTCTTGCTGTGGCTGCATTGCCTGGAATCACCATGGATGGTGGATAAGTATACTCTGCATCCCCTTTTCTTACTAGGCCCTGTAACCTCTTATTAAGCTATAGATTGGGAGGGCTGATATTGCATGTGTGATTTGGGTAATCGGGCTGTTAGTTGTGGTTTTTATATTGTGGTATAGTTGTGATATTACTGGATATTGTGGATTATTACTGTGTGATATTGTTATATTACTGCATACTGTAGTGATATTACTGTATTAGTTGTAGTATCTGTACATGTGCATATATATATATATATATATATATATATATATATATATATATATATATATATATATATTTATAGTCACCAGCTTGAGTATAAATATATATGTATGTATGTTATACACTGCAGACTTGTGCGTGTGTGTAATAAATATCCTTTATTGATACACGGTTTTGTCTCAGTTAGTGTATAGTATAAGGAATAGATAACGTTGTGGTATTAAGTGGATATCAAATGTTAATAGCCATATCAATTGTTAATAGCCAAGTTCGGCGTTAATAGTTAATATCGGACCTCAATTAGAGGTGTAAGGAGGTTTCCCCCCTTTAGTAATTTGTGGAGGTAAACCCTCTCCTTTTACAGTTGATTCAGTTCTCTCCTTGGATTTCTCATATGGCCTGTCCATTTCAACAAAAGATAAGTTCTTGCTAGCTCTTTGGTTGTCCATTTGCTGTGGACTTTGTTGCTCAGCTCATGTTATGTATCTTTTTGTCCAGCTTGTCATTATGATATTTTCAGGCTAGCTGGAAGCTCTGGGGAAGCAGATTTGCCCCTCCACACCGTGAGTCGGTGTGGGGATCATTTTTGTAAACTCTGCGTGGATTTTTAGTTTTTAATACTGACCGCACAGTATCCTTTTCTATTCTGTCTATCTAGATTAGTATTGGCCTCCTTTGCTAAAATCTGATTTCATTTCTGTGTATGTCATTTCCCTCTCTACTCACAGTCAATATTTGTGGGGGGCTATCTTTCCTTTTGGGGTTTTCTCTGAGGCAAGATAGCTTTCTATTTCCATCTTTAGGGGTAGTTAGTTCTTAGGCTGTGACGAGGTGTCTAGGGAGTGACAGGAACATCCCACGGCTATTACTAGTGTTGGTGTTAGGATTAGGAACTGCGGTCAGTAAAGATACCACCTCCTCAGAGCTCGTCCCATGTTGCTCTTTAACCACCAGGTCATATCAGTGTTGCTCCGTAACCACCAGGTCATAACAGTACAGCTGGCCCACAATGTGTTGAATGCATCTCAAAAGAGGGAAAATAAAGTTCTGAGTCATTTTTTTTCCTTTGCAGCTTGTTTTGTCTTTTTTTTCCCCTTAATCTCTGGGCGGTTCAGGATTCTGGTGCTGATATGGAGGTTCAGGGTCTGTCCTTGCGTGTGGATCAACTCGCTGCAAGGGTACAGAGTATCCAAGATTATGTTGTTCAGACTCCGGTTTTAGAGCCTAGAATTCCTATTCCTGATTTGTTTTCTGGGGATAGATCTAAATTTTTGAACTTTAAAAATAACTGCAGATTGTTTTTTGCTCTGAGACCCCGTTCCTCTGGTGACCCCATTCAGCAGGTGAAGATTGTAATTTCTCTGCTGCGTGGCGACCCGCAGGACTGGGCATTCTCCCTTGAGCCAGGAAATCCGGCATTGCTCAATGTAGACGCATTTTTTCAAGCGCTCGGATTGCTGTATGACGAGCCTAATTCTGTGGATCAGGCAGAAAAAACCTTGCTGGCTCTGTCAGGGTCAGGAAGCAGCAGAAGTATACTGCCAGAAATTTAGAAAGTGGTCTGTGCTCACAAAATGGAATGAGTATGCCATGGCAGCTATTTTCAGAAAGGGTCTTTCTGAAGCCCTCAAAGATGTTATGGTGGGGTTTCCCACGCCTGCTGGTTTGAACGAATCAATGTCTTTGGCCATTCAGATTGATCGGCGCCTGCGCGAGCGCAAGGTGGTGCACCATATGGCGGTGTCTTCTGAGCAGAGTCCTGAGCCTATGCAATGTGATAGGATTTTGACTAGAGCAGAACGGCAGGAATTCAGACGTCAGAATGGGCTGTGCTTTTACTGTGGTGACTCTACTCATGCTATTTCTGATTGTCCGAAGCCTACTAAGAGGGTCGCTAGGTCTGTTACCATTGGTACTCTACAGCCTAAATTTCTCTTGTCTGTTACCCTGATTTGCTCATTGCCGTCCTTTTCTGTTATGGCATTTGTGGATTCTGGCACTGCCCTGAACTTAATGGACTTAGAATTTGCCAAGCACTGTGGTTTTTCCTTGGAGCCTTTGCAGAGCCTTATTCCCTTAAGGGGGATTGATGCTACGCCATTGGCCAAGAATAAACTTCAGTACTGGACACAGTTGACAATGTACATGGCTCCAGCACATCAGGAAAATATTCGCTTTTTGGTGTTGCATAATTTGCATGATGTTGTTCTGCTGGGTTTTCCATGGTTACAGGTACATAATCCAGTGCTGGATTGGAAATCTATGTCTGTGACTAGTTGGGGTTGTCAAGGGATACATAGTGATATACCTTTGATGTCAATTTCCTCTTCCCCCTTCTTCTGAAGTTCCTGAGTTTTTGTCGGATTTCCAGGATATATTTGATGAGCCCAAGTCCAGTTCCCTACCTCCTCATAGGGACTGTGATTGCGCTATTAATTTGATTTCTGGCTGCAAGTTCCCTAAGGGCCGACTTTTCAATCTGTCTGTGCCAGAGCATGCCGCTATGCGGAGTTATGTAAAGGAGTCTTTGGAGAAGGGGCATATTCGCCCGTCCTCGTCACCGTTGGGAGCGGGGTTCTTTTTTGTTGCCAAGAAGGATGGCTCCTTGAGGCCTTGTATAGATTATCGCCTTCTCAATAAGATCACGGTCAAATTCCAGTACCCTTTACCTTTGCTTTCTGATTTGTTTGCTCGGATTAAGGGGGCTAGTTGGTTTACCAAGATCGACCTTCGAGGGGCGTCTAATCTTGTTCGTATTAAACAGGGTGATAAATGGAAAACAGCATTTAATACGCCCGAAGGCCATTTTGAATACCTTGTGATGCCATTCGGGCTCTCTAATGCTCCATCTGTGTTTCAGTCCTTTATGCATGATATCTTCCGGAATGATCTGGATAAATTCATGATTGTATATTTGGATGATATTTTGTTTTTTTTCCGATGATTGGGAGTCTCATGTGAAGCAGGTCAGGATGGTATTTCAGGTCCTTCGTGCTAATGCGTTGTTTGTGAAGGGGTCTAAGTGCCTCTTTGGAGTTCAGAAGGTTTCTTTTTTGGGTTTCATTTTTTCTCCCTCGGCTATTGAAATGGACCCTGTTAAAGTCCAGGCCATTCATGATTGGACTCAACCCACTTCTGTGAAGAGCCTTTCGAAATTTTTGGGCTTTGCTAATTTTTATCGCCGCTTCATTGCTAATTTTTCCAGTGTGGTTAAGCCTCTGACCGATTTGACGAAGAAAGGCGCTGATGTGATGAATTGGTCCTCTGCGACTCTTGAGGCCTTTCAGGAGCTTAAACGTCGTTTTACTTCGGCCCCTGTGTTGCGTCAGCCAGATGTTTCTCTCCCTTTTCAGGTTGAGGTTGACGCTTCTGAGATTGGAGCAGGGGCCGTTTTGTCTCAGAGAAGTTCTGATGGCTCTTTGATGAAATCGTGTGCCTTCTTCTCCAGAAAGTTTTCGCCTGCTGAGCGTAATTATGATGTCGGCAATCGGGAGTTGTTGGCCATGAAGTGGGCATTTGAGGAGTGGCGACATTGGCTTGAGGGAGCCAAGCATCGCGTTGTGGTCTTGACCGATCATAAGAATCTGATTTACCTCGAGTCTGCCAAGAGATTGAATCCTAGACAAGCTCGATGGTCTCTGTTTTTCTCCCGTTTTGATTTTGTGGTCTCGTATCTTCCGGGATCTAAGAATGTGAAGGCTGATGCAATTTCTAGGAGTTTTTTGCCTGATTCTCCGGGAGTCGTTGAGCCGGCTGGTATTCTCAAGGAGGGGGTGATTCTTTCTGCCATCTCCCCTGATTTGCGGCGGGTGCTTCGGGAGTTTCAGGCTGATAAACCTGACCGCTGTCCAGTGGGGAAACTGTTTGTTCCTGATAGATGGACTAGCATGGTAATTTCTGAGGTTCATTGTTCAGTATTGGCTGGTCATCCTGGGATTTTTGGTACCAGAGATTTGGTTGCTAGGTCCTTTTGGTGGCCTTCCTTGTCACGGGATGTGCGTTCTTTTGTGCAGTCCTGTGGGACTTGTGCTCGGGCCAAGCCTTGCTGTTCCCGTGCTAGTGGGTTGCTTTTGCCTTTGCCGATCCCTGAGAGACCCTGGACGCATATCTCCATGGATTTTATTTCTGATCTTCCTGTTTCTCGGAAGATGTCTGTCATCTGGGTGGTTTGTGACCGGTTTTCTAAGATGGTCCATTTGGTACCTTTGCCTAAGTTGCCTTCCTCCTCTGATTTGGTTCCATTATTTTTTCAGCACGTGGTTCGTTTGCATGGCATTCCGGAGAATATTGTGTCTGACAGAGGTTCCCACTTTGTTTCTAGGTTTTGGCGGTCCTTTTGTGCTAGAATGGACATTAATTTGTCTTTTTCTTCAGCATTTCATCCTCAGACAAATGGCCAAACTGAGCGAACTAATCAGACCTTGGAAACCTATTTGAGATGCTTCGTGTCTGCTGATCAGGATGATTGGGTGACCTTCTTGCCGTTGGCCGAGTTTGCCCTTAATAATCGGGCTAGTTCGACTACCTTGGTTTCGCCTTTCTTTTGTAACTTTGGTTTTCATCCTCGTTTTTCTTCGGGGCAGGTTGAGCCTTCTGACTGTCCTGGTGTGGATTCTGTGGTGGACAGGTTGCAGCAAATTTGGACTCATGTGGTGGACAATTTAACGTTGTCTCAGGAAAAGGCTCAACGTTTTGCTAACCGTCGTCGGTGTGTTGGTCCCCGGCTTCGTGTTGGGGATTTGGTCTGGTTGTCTTCTCGTCATGTTCCTATGAAGGTTTCTTCCCCTAAGTTCAAGCCTCGCTTTATTGGTCCTTATAAGATTTCTGAAATTATCAATCCGGTGTCTTTTCGTTTGGCTCTTCCAGCTTCTTTTTCCATTCATAATGTGTTCCATAGATCTTTGTTGCGGAGATATGTGGTGCCCATGGTTCCCTCCGTTGATCCTCCTGCTCCGGTGTTGGTTGAGGGGGAATTGGAATATGTGGTGAAGATTTTGGATTCTCGTTTTTCAAGGCGGAAGCTTCAGTATCTGGTCAAGTGAAAGGGTTATGGCCAGGAGGATAATTCTTGGGTTGTTGCCTCCGATGTCCATGCTGCCGATTTTGGTTCGTGCTTTTCATTTGGCTCGTCCTGATTGGCCTGGGGGCTCTGGTGAGGGTTCGGTGACCCCCTCCTCAAGGGGGGGTACTGTTGTGAATTCCGTTCTGGGGCTCCCTCCTGTGGTTGTGAATGGTACTTTTGTGAGTTCTTCCCTTGGGCTCCCTCTGGTGGTTTTGAGTGGAACTGCTGCTCCTTGAGTTTGGCTGTAGCAGCTGCCTTCACTTATTGTTTCTCCTGGCCTTGCTATTTAACATGGCTCTGGTCTTTAGTTCATGCCAGCTGTCAATGTTCTTGGTTGGATTCGGATCTCTCCTTGGATTTCTCATATGGCCTGTCCATTTCAGCAAAAGATAAGTTCTTGCTAGCTCTTTGGTTGTCCATTTGCTGTGGACTTTGTTGCTCAGCTCATGTTATGTATCTTTTTGTCCAGCTTGTCATTATGATATTTTCAGGCTAGCTGGAAGCTCTGGGGAAGCAGATTTGCCCCTCCACACCGTGAGTCGGTGTGGGGATCATTTTTGTAAACTCTGCGTGGATTTTTAGTTTTTAATACTGACCGCACAGTATCCTTTTCTATTCTGTCTATCTAGATTAGAATTGGCCTCCTTTGCTAAAATCTGATTTCATTTCGGTGTATGTCATTTCCCTCTCTACTCACAGTCAATATTTGTGGGGGGCTATCTTTCCTTTTGGGGTTTTCTCTGAGGCAAGATAGCTTTCTATTTCCATCTTTAGGGGTAGGTAGTTCTTAGGCTGTGACGAGGTGTCTAGGGAGTGACAGGAGCATCCCACGGCTATTACTAGTGTTGGTGTTAGGATTAGGAACTGCGGTCAGTAAAGATACCACCTCCTCAGAGCTCGTCCCATGTTGCTCTTTAACCACCAGGTCATATCAGTGTTGCTCCGTAACCACCAGGTCATAACATGTGGCATTGTAAGGTGGTGGCAGAGACCCTCACGTGCCTCCTCCCACCTGGCTATTGTTCACATGTAGCTTGCTGCACTTCATGGTGTATTAATGAGAGCTGCGATGTTTATATGTGTTTACTGATGTTTGTGTACTTTAATGTCATGGATTTGTTTTATATGCTGTGTGTAAGCGTAGGGACAGCATAGGACCGTAGGGGAATTAGGACAGAGGGGGCATTATAGAGTTAAGGACTAGAGATGGAGAGTATTACAGAATAGGTTAGGAGATAGGCAGCACACGGGATAACTAGTTGGGAGGAGTAAAGGCCCCGTCTCACATAGCGATTTACCAACGATCACGACCAGCGATACGACCTGGCCGTGATCGTTGGTAAGTCGTTGTGTGGTCGCTGGGGAGCTGTCACACAGATGGCTCTCTCCAGCGACCAACGATCAGGGGAACGACTTCGGCATCGTTGAAACTGTCTTCAACGATGCCGAAGTCCCCCTGCAGCACCCGGGTAACCAGGGTAAACATCGGGTTACTAAGTGCAGGGCCGCGCTTAGTAACCCGATGTTTACCCTGGTTACCAAAAAAAACAAACAGTACATACTCGCCTTTCGGTGTCCGTCAGGTCCCTTGCCGTCTGCTTCCTGCTCTGACTGAGCCGCCGTACAGTGAGAGCAGAGCGCAGCGGTGACGTCACTGCTGTGCTGCGCTCTCACTGTACGGCGGCACTCAGAGCAGGAACCGGACGGCAAGGGACCTGACGGACATCAGATGGTGAGTATGTACTGTTTTTTTTTTTTTTGGTAACCAGGGTAAACATTGGGTTACTAAGCGCGGCCCTGCGCTTAGTAACCCGATGTTTACCCTGGTTACCAGTGAAGACATCGCTGGATCGGTGTCACACACACACCCATTCAGCGATGTCAGCGGGACCTCAACGACCAAAAAACGGTCCAGGCCATTCCGACACGACCAGCGATCTCACAGCAGGGGCCTGATCGCTGGTACGTGTCACACATAGCGAGATCGCTACTGAGGTCGCTGTTGCGTCACAAAACTAGTGACTCAGCAGCGATCTCGCTAGCGATCTCGCTATGTGAGACGGGGCCTTTAGAGCAGAAAGTTATAGGACAGACACTTTCTGTTTATTCTCAGACACCTGAGCAGTCTGCCCAAGGTCACTCACAACACATACAGTGAGACAGTTACAGGCTGTGGGGATAAGTCTGCAGATGGCAGTAAGGGGTTCCATGGCTGAAGAATAGGGCACCAGCTCAACAGGACCATCCACAAGAAGGATTCGGGGTCTATGACCGGGCCGGGAGCAGCTGAGATGGCGTACCCGGGACGTTTCCCTACTGGAACTGGGTAAGGACCTGACCGGGTACTGGTGATGCTGAAGGCACAGATGGGACATGAACTGTCCAAAGGTGCTGCCCGGATGGCAGAGGAAAGGAAAGCGCAGACAGGACTGAGTTTGGCTAGAGGTACGTCCATGAACGCCAAGAGTAAAGAGAGAAATGACAGAGGTACTAGAGTCTGCCTGTATGGCAGAGGAAGGGAAAGTACAGGAACCATTGCACTGTGTGAACTGTGCTGCTGATGTGATGGATGCCTTACTGTTTAGTAAAGTTCAACTGTTGGAAAAGAACTGTGACTCTGTGGTGTTTCCTGGAAGCCAGAAGCTGGAGTAACAGAGGTAACTGACTACCACAGGACTGGGATTTTATCTGTCTTTCTATGTGCAAGGTGCTGGGGTGCTCAATGACTGTGCCTTAGTGGACTCGCCCATGACTACCACCCCGTGCCACCTTGTTACAGCATCATATTTTTTTTGCGGGAAGCAACTTATTGTTCAAGGGCACGACATAGGGCAGATATATTTATTCAGGAGCATTATAATCCTACTGCTATTTTTAAGGGGATCTTACTGGGATGTGCTGCAGAAGACCAGAGAAACGTCATCATGACATTTGGACAAGATGAAAAGAAAGAAAACAACTATAATCCTAGAAGATGTCATCTATAAGGTACCTTATAGATGTCAATGTTTATATCAATGTTTATTTGTGATTTTGACTGTGTCTTATCAGTCCTGCGGTTCCTGTATGGTTCACAGTCTGAGGACTGTTAACAACAACTCCCAGTATCTCTTTACCACTGATAAGGACAAACTGAGAGTTGTCTGTTCATGTGATATAATTGCACATGGAGCTGATCTGACATTACAATTGATCACTGTACTATGCTCGGTGCTGTATTCATGTACTGATGGTGGTTCTGGTGATGTATTTCTGTACTGATGGGGGTTCTAGTGATGGATTCTTGTGCTGTTATTGGTTCTGATCCTGTATACATATAACAATGAATAACTTGTAAGATTACATGACACAGATACAAAGACAGACATACACACCCAGACAATAGAGGATTTACCACCAGTCCATCTCCTCTTCAATTCTTCTGACTCCCGCAGAGTGCAGAACGTGTGGTGACATCACGGTCATATGACCAGTCACATGATTGTAATGTCATCAAAGGTCCTTAACTCCCGAGAGTACAAGACCGACGGTGACATCACGGTCACATGATCGTGATTTCAAGAAATGGTTCTGAAGCTGTCTTCACATGGGTAGCTACATTGAAAGTTATTATCAGTGTAGCTCCTGCTGTAGACGCTGGGGGGCACCCCAAGGAACTAGACAATCGCACAGTTAAGTCCCCCAAAGCATGCCTTGTATAGGAAAAGAAAAAAAAACTCACCATTTGCACTAGCACGTAGGCTAAAATTGGCCATGTACGGTCTGTTTGCTGTTCACTGGGCATGTAGGCAACACGTGGTCTAAAAAAATTTTTTGGGGGTCGGTAAATGTAGCTTAATTCTGACATGAATAAACTCTATGTCCTATAACTACATTAAACCATGCACCACAACTCACATCACCTAGAAGAAAAAAAATAATGTTAATTTATTTACACATAATATTGTACTGATTTTATTCCTAATAAATGACTACTCTGCACTTCCAGATATATATGCAACATGGCTATAGACACAATTTCATTATTTTATATGTTCCCATGGTTTATCTGGATAGGTGGACTGGATTTGCTAAGCTGTAGGTCAGGATGAACAGCACGGACTGAAGGTGTCGGTGCAGCGAGTTGGATAAGTTGGATGGCAAATGAATACCTGAATACTCCAGCAGAGTACTGGTGCCTGAGTGTGTGTCAACTTTGTCATCATAGGGGTACTTCGGACTACCAAGGTAGCTTACCACAGGAGAACAGAGGAATTTTTTTTAACTTTCCTTTACAATAATCTAATTGAAAGAACATCTGTCACATCTCCTCCAGGATTTGCTCCTGCGATATCTCCTTCGGTCACCAATTACCACCATTCTCATTCTGAGGATGTCATTGGTGATAGAGGAGACATCAAGAGTGTATGTTCTGGGCATCACAGGCTCTGTCCAGCTGCGGCGCCCCAGGGTCCTGGTCATCGCAGTGGTATTGCTTTCCTCTCGGGGAGAGTGATGCTACATTTGGAGGCAAAGAAGGATAACTGCATCCAGGTATCACAAACATGCAGCACATTTCACACTCCAGACCAATAGGGGGAGCTCCTGACCCTATTTATTAGGTCACTATATATATATATATATATATATATATATATATATATATATATATATATATATATATATATATATATATATATATATATATTACACTCACTCACCGGCCACTTTATTAGGTACACCATGCTAGTAACGGGTTGGACCCCCTTTTGCCTTCAGAACTGCCTCAATTCTTCGTGGCATAGATTCAACAAGGTGCTGGAAGCATTCCTCAGAGATTTTGGTCCATATTGACATGATGGCATCACACAGTTGCCGCAGATTTGTCGGCTGCACATCCCAAAGATGCTCCATACAAGGCAGGATGGATCCATGCTTTCATGTTGTTTACGCCAAATTCTGACCCTACCATCCGAATGTCGCAGCAGAAATCGAGACTCATCAGACCAAGCAACGTTTTTCCAATCTTCTACTGTCCAATTTCGATGAGCTTGTACAAATTGTAGCCTCAGTTTCCTGTTCTTAGCTGAAAGGAGTGGTACCCGGTGTGGTCTTCTGCTGCTGTAGCCCATCTGCCTCAAAGTTCGACGCACTGTGCGTTCAGAGATGCTCTTAGGCCTACCTTGGTTGTAACGGGTGGCGATTTGAGTCACTGTTGCCTTTCTATCAGCTCGAACCAGTCTGCCCATTCTCCTCTGACCTCTGGCATCAACAAGGCATTTCCGCCCACAGAACTGCCGCTCACTGGATTTTTTTTCTTTTTCGGACCATTCTCTGTAAACCCTAGAGATGGTTGTGCGTGAAAATCCCAGTAGATCAGCAGTTTCTGAAATACTCAGACCAGCCCTTCTGGCACCAACAACCATGCCACGTTCAAAGGCACTCAAATCACCTTTCTTCCCCATACTGATGCTCGGTTTGAACTGCAGGAGATTGTCTTGACCATGTCTACATGCCTAAATGCACTGAGTTGCCGCCATGTGATTGGCTGATTAGAAATTAAGTGTTAACAAGAAGTTGGACAGGTGTACCTAATAAAGTGGCCAGTGAGTGTGTGTATATATATATATATATATGTGTATATATATGTGTATATATATATATATATATATATATATATATATATATATATATATATATATATATATATAAAACTGGTAGTCTGTAGGGAAAGTTAGTTAGTTCCAGACTGGAGTTCAGTTAGTTCCAGACCAGAGTCTGAGGAGGGTGGAAGGTTAAAGTAGCTGTGCATGCCCTCAGAGCTGCAGCACCCGGAAAGAGACATTGAAAGGCAGAATTGTATTGCAGCGAGCGTGAAGGAAGTCAAAGCAAAGGAGAGCATACCAGAAGGGGACCAGCCCTGCTTAGTCTCCTTCTGAGACGCAAAATCCCAGTAGCTGGAACACTGAGGGAGTAAGGACCTCTACCCCTTATTTCAGAGACCGGCAGGACAGCTAATTGCAGGTTACCTGTATGCACCTACACCCAGGAGGCACGGTGACACCTACAGAGCCGGGTTATCTAAGAGACCCTATAAACAGGCTCAAGTCACCAGTCATATGGGTTTTGTCCTATCCTATATGGGGGACAGAGAGAACGAAACACCACATCTGTGAGACCCTTATGTGAAGCCATAGGCAGTAAGGGACTACACCACTGCAGCGCAAAGGAGGGCTACTGATTTCCACCTGGATAAGGGAACTCTGGACTTGCCTCCAAACTGGCCAGACTCTGCCGGCCCTGTGATCTGGTACTCTGGACTGTGGATGCTGAAGTCTTCAGTAAAGGTAAAGAGACTGCAACCTTGTGTCCTCGTTCTTCTCTGCGACTCTCACCATCACCATCTACACACCGGGAGCCCTGGGGATATACTTCACCTGTGGGAAGGTATACCATCTAGCTGCCATAACATCACCCCAGAGGACCCCTTAAAGCAGCGTCGGTCACCCTGACCGAATACCACAGGTGGCGTCACGAACACAAACTTTATCCCTTTAAAAGACCTTTCCCTTTTATACGGACATCCCAGGGCCACGGACCGGGTCAGCCACCGTGATATCCCCCAGTGAACATCGGACCCTGTACCGAGTACCCCACGGCCCTTGGGGGGCAATCCACAGCCACTGAGACTGTCGTGACTAGGACCTGTAGTATCATCCAGTCTGGCAGTCTAGGTATGTGCGCTCTCCAACTGGAGTGGTCATCTCCCTGCTACAGCCAATGAGACAGCACCACACAATACCAAGACTCCCAGTTTAGTGTTGGACACTGCCAGATATTTACTCTAGTTTACCATTGTACTACAATCTCCAGCCTAGCTTTTTTGGACCATTTTTTTGCCTTCTGATTTTGTACCTTAACTGGCCTCCTGGTTCTGACCTAGCTACCTAACCACCCATGCCAACCTGCACCACCAGCCAGCAACTGACTCGGTGGTGCAGGCTGGCATGAATGGTAAGGTAGCCGGGACAGTATCAGGAGGTCAATGCTGTCTGTTTGGAGTTCATGGCATACAAAGACAGCACACAGTCTGAAAAAAACTTTCAGATGAATGTAACCTAATTCTACTATAATAAACCATATGTCCTATAACCATACAGTAAGTTGTTCACCTCAGCTCACATTACCTAGAAAAAAACCTAAACATATTAGTTTACACACAGAGTATAATGTTATAGTATATGAGGGGGCTGCAATATACTCTGAGGGGGGCTATATTATATTCTATGTGGGGGATGCATGATACTATGAGGGGGGCTGTATTATACCCTATGAGGGGGCTACATTACATTCTATGGGGGGCTGCATTATACTGTGAGGGTCTACATTATATTCTATGTCCTATAACTGTACAATAAGTTGTTCACCTCAGCTCACATTACCTAGAAGAAAAACATAAACATGTTAGTTTAATCGCAGAGTATCTACTATATAATTGTCTAAGGGGTACTTCCATCTTTCTGTCTGTCCTTCTGTCTGTCTGTCGGCAACTTCCGTAACGGTTATTCATTCGCTGATTGGTCTCGCCAGCTGCCTGTCATGGCTGCCGCGACCAATCAGCGACGGGCACAGTCCAATTATTCCCTCCCTACTCCCCTGCAGTCAGTGCCGGATGGCCGCTCCATACTCCCCGCACTCACGGCTCACACAGGGTTAATGCCAGCGGTAACAGACCGAGTAATGCCGCGGGTAACTCACTCCATTACCGCCGCCATTAACCCTGTGTGAACAAGTTTTTACTATTGACGCTACCTATGCAGCGTCAATAGTAAAAGGATCTAATGTTATTTTTTTTAAATTATTTTTAACAAATCATTATATACTCACCTTCCGCTGCTTTTCCCGCTCCTCGCCACCCTCCGGTAACCGCTCTGTGCAAGCGGCAGGTTCCGGTACCAATTATCGTATGGCAGAAGGACCTGCCATGACGTCACGGTCATGTGACCACGACGTCATCAAAGGCCTGCGCGAGCAGGACCTGTCATGACGTCACGGTCATGTGACCGCGACGTCATCACGCCCTGGGACCGGAAGCTGCCACCGACAGAACTACAAGTATGGTAAGTATGTTAGGACTACAAGGGGCCCTCGGATCGGAAGGTGAGTATGTTTATTTTTTAACCTGTGACATACGTGGCTGGGCAATATACTACGTGGCTGGGCTATATACTACGTGGCTCTGTGCTGTATACTACGTCACTGGGCAATATACTACGTGGCTGGGCAATATACTACGTGGCTGGGCAATATACTACGTGGCTGGGCAATATACTATGTGGGATGTGCAATATACTACGTGATACTACGTGGACATGCATACTCTAGAATACCCGATGCATTAGAATCGGGCCACCATCTAGTATACTATAAAACTAGATGGTGGCCCTATTCTAACGCATCGGGTATTCTAGAATATGTATGTATGTATATAGCAGCCACATAGTATATAGCACAGGCCACAACATATTATAGAATACCCGATGCAGTATATAACAGTGGCCACGCAGTATATAACACAGCCCAAACAGTATATAACATTTCCCACGTACTATATAATACTGCCGACGTAGTATATAACATTGCCCACGTAGTATATAGCAGCCACACAGCATATAACACAGCCCACGCAGTATATAACACAGCCCACGCAGTATATAACACAGCTCACGTAGTATATAACAGCCCACTCAGTATATAACATTGCCCACATAGTATATAACACTGCCCATGTAGTATATAGCAGCCATGTAGTATATAACACAGCCCACGCAATATATAACACAGCCCACATAGTATACAACACTGCCCACGTAGTATATAGCAGCCATGTAGTATATAGCACAGCCCATGCAGTATATAACACAGCCCATGTAGTATATAGCAGTGTGGGCACCATATCCCTGTTAAAAAAAAATAATTAAAATAAAAAATAGTTCTATGCTCACCCTCCGTCGTGCAGCGAAGCTCTGTCGAGGCGCGCGCGGCTGCCGCCAGCTTGCATTTCCAGGGTGCATTGCGAAATTACCCAGATGACGTAGCAGTCTCGCAAGACCGCTAAGGTTCTGGGTAATTTCGCAATGCATCTCTGGGAACGGAAGCTGGCGGCAGCCGCGCGCCTCGGCGGACGACGGAAGGTGAGAAAAGCAGGTTTTTTGTTTTTTTTTATTATTTTTAACATTAGATCTTTTTACTATTGATGCTGCATAGGCATTTATCCCCATAACTAGCCTTAGTATTTTTATTTTTTCATCAGCATAGCTGTATGAGGGCTCGTTTTTTTAAGATGAATTATATTTCTCGGTGGCAGTATTTTGGGGTACATATAACTTAAATGACTCGGCTAGCACCCGAGCGTGCTCAGATAACACCTTATTCCACCACGGTTGCTCATGACTCCTTTTTTTTTTTGCAGTGCTCAGAGTAAATAAAGAGATTATTTTTTATTAATGCATCAATCCAGTGTTTGTTTTTTTTGTTTTACTGCTGGAGTGGTGTTTCTAATCTAATGCCCCTTCTGTTATACCCACCCTCCGGCGTTTTCACCTTTTATCACGGCTGCTCCTGTCGATCTCTGGTAGTTTGTGACCTGGAGATCACAACTCAACACAAGTCTATGATCCTCTTTCTCGCTCTCATAGACTTACATTGAAAGCTTCTGACAGAAGTTGTGATCACAAGATGGTGCTGCAGGACCTTAGTGGCGTCGAAAAAATATCAAGACGCCAGAGAGTGAGTATTAGGCTGGGGTCAGACTTGCGAGTACAATGCGAGAAACTCGTATCAATACCCGGCACTGCCACTGGCACTCGGGACCGGAGTGTGCTGCTGCTTAAAAATACATGCAGCCGCATGCTCCGGTCCGAGTGTCGGCGGCAGTGCCGGGTATTGATGGGAGAGACTAGCTCGAGTTTCTTGCATCACATTCGCAATTCTGACCTCAGCCTTGGACAGGGGGCAGGGGACTTACACTAGAAGCACCACTCCAGCACTGAAAAAAAAAAAAAAAAAAAGCTGGAGCAGTGCCCTATGACGACAATATTTTGTATCAGTGTTTGTATGTCAAAACCAGGAGTGGAACTTCCAGGGAAAAACTGTATTTTGGAAGTTTGACAGGTGTCTGGATTTTTTATTTTTTTTTTACACACTCCTGTGTTTGTTTGTTTTTTTGCATACAAATACTGTTGAATTTTTTTTTTTTTTTAAAGGATTTGTAGGGATTTCCAATTATGAAAATAAGTCCATATTATCACCACAAAAACTACTGCAACAATACCCCATATGATTCTTTCAGTCCATACGGATTTATTATGGACTCTATCAGCTGTGTCCGCGAAACTATTGGCTTGCTGACGGACCGACAGTGGGAGAATATTAAAGCCTCCAACCCATCGCATGAAATTGCGTGTTTTGCCGGCCCACCAAGAGATAATATCAGCTTTGGTGTAGAAATAGTACATCATATTGAAGAATCTCATAAAATTTGCCCAAAGAGTCTCAATAGAGACTATCATGGGCACAGACAGACCTACCGCGCTGGTGTTGTGGTCGCCCGAGTTCTCAGCACTTTCCTCTATACATATCAGGAAATCATTGTTGTTCCTGTTCCAGAATCTCATCATGGCTTTCCGTCAGTAGGAAATCCTTGCAACAGTAACGCTTTCAGTGCAATGCCGGCCGGCGCAATGAACTCCTGGAATATTCCCGCTATGTTTTATACCACTTGCTAAATGCGTCTCCTAAACTTGCACAGCCAATCACAGCGTCACACATGGCACTGCATCTGGCAATCACCAAAACAGAAGAGCATGTAGATGTAACCACGATGAATCATTGGGAACGCCCTAACCTTACCACAATGAGTTTTGAACACTGCAGGTTTTGAAAGAAATGCAACTTAATGCGTGCAGAAATGCTACAGAAAATCTGCAGCATTAAAAAGCTCATGGTGGGAATATAGTCTGGAAGAAATATTCCTTACCTGCAGATATAGGGTTACTCTGCGGAGAGATAGCATTTACACCATATCTGGCCGGCAAAATTTCAAGGAACAAATTAAGTTTTATTCCACATGAGTGATGACTCCAGTCATCACTCAGAACGAAGACGGTCATCTCTCACTACACAATGAAAGCAGCTGTAATTGCTCCAGACTGCAGTGTGTGTGTGTGTGTGTGTGTGTGTGTGTGTGTGTGTGTGTGTGTGTGTGTGTGTGTGTGTGTGTGAAGAGCCGGCTGTCAGTCAAGGTGCAGGGGCGTGAAGACAGCTGCGCTCACGGTATAGCGAGTGGTGACTGGTAGTGAGCGGCTGCGGAAAGAATCATTTTGTCCCTGTAGTCGCTGATCCAGTAAGTCGGGACCAGGTGTGATATACTGTAAACGCAACAAGTACACACTGTAACCAATGGCAGAAAAAGGAAATGTCCGGAGAAGTAGCAGGTAAAATATCATGTGGACAAAAGTTTATTGAAGCATTAAAACAGTAGAGGTGCCTCTGGAACGAACTCAAAACAATGCTTTTCGGCTAGGTAGCAAGAAATGTGTCACGGCCACTCCTTCCTCTCATACTTACCCGCTGCGGCGTGCTCCTCCTGCAGGCGCGCGTCCTCTCCTTCATTCTTCTCCGCTCCCTGGTTCTCGTCGGGTGCGTGTGCGCACCGCCCACTCCAGCACTTCCTCTTTCTGATTTACAGGCGCTCTGTATCTCCTCTCTGTGATCCTGGAGGACCGTGACCCGGAAGTCCTCCAGCACTCAATGTATATAAGGCGATTCCTTCCTCTGCTCCTTGCCTGTCTCTCATTTGTGCTTCTGTGACTCAGGTTCACCTTTGTCTTTGCACTGCCTGTTTTGAATCTCCACTCTGTCCAGCCAGTTCAGCTTCTCTGTCTCTCCCTGGCTTCCTTGTCTCCTCGTCCAGCCCTCCCAGTGTCCTCTCTGTACTCTGTTAGTCTGGTGTCTCTGTCCTGTCCTGCTTCCTTTGTGTTTTCCCCTTCTCAGTGCTCCGTTGGTCTCACCTGTACCCAGCTCTTACCTCCTACTACCTGTCTCCGGGTTCCAGCTTCTGTGGCAATAGTCTCCCTTGGGTCTGCCCCTAACGCTCCCTGTATAGGGGGTGGTCTACCTGGTCAGCTCACCCTTGGGGGGTTCGTTGTCGTGGATCTGTGGGTCCACCCCAGGTATTCTAAAAGATCTCACAATAGGACTGCACTCGGATGACATCTGAGTGCAGTCTGACTGTCACAGTACAGACAGGCCATGGACCCCGCTAGAACCTCGACTGCAACTCAGAAAAAGTTATTGTTCCTACAGGAAAACCAGTCCAGGATTATGTCCTTTTTGAAGTCCATGGAGTCTCATCTCTCCGTGCTACAGGCTTCTGATCCCGGTAGTGCTTCGCAGCTCCAACAGGAGCTAGCTCAACAGCGAGATACTCAAGCCCATATACTTAATTTTGTGGCTTCAGTGGATGATCGCCTCATAGATTGTAAGCTTGCGAGCAGCAGGGCCCTCATTCCTCCTGGTATCTGTTTTGAACTGTGATTTCTGTAATGTCTGTTGTCTGTATAAGTCCCCTCTATAAGTTGTAAAGCGCTGCGGAATATGTTGGCGCTATATAAATAAAATTATTATTATTATTATTATTATCGCCTTCGTGCTCTTCAAGCTTCTGCTTCCGTTTCCCCCCGGCCTCGGCCCCTCACCCACCTCGTCTGGCTAAACCTCCTTGCTATAGTGGGGATCCCAAATTGTGTAGAGGGTATCTAAACCAATGCCAGCTCCACTTTGAGTTACTTCCCTTGCAGTATCCCACTGACCGTGCTAAGGTAGCCTTTGTAATTTCACACCTGGAGGGTGAGGCTTTGGCATGGGTTAATCCTCTCTGGGAGCGGGATGATCCTCACGTTTCTCAACTTTCCATCTTTCTTGATACTTTCCACAAGGTTTTTGACGAACCGGGTGGTTTGGCCTCTACCACCGAGTCCCTTTTTAACCTCCATCAAGGTACGCTTTCGGTGGGTCAATACACCATCTGGTTTCGCACTCTTTCATCCGAATTAGGATGGAATAATGAGGCTCTGGTAGTAGCTTTCTGGCAGGGGCTTTCTCCTCGGATTAAGGACGAGTTAGCGGGTCGTGATACTCCGACCTCCCTGGAGGATCTTATTTCTTTGGCGACACGCATCGATTTACGTTTTCAAGAACGTTCTCGGGAAACCGCTAGAGAGAGAAGGTCTCCTCGTCTTCTTCCGGCTATTCCTAGTTCTTCCTGTCCTCGTTCAGATTTGACTTCTGCTAGTACTGCTCCAGAACCTATGCAGGTGGATCGCCTAAAACCTGTAAACCAGCGTCGGAAGGAAAGGCTAA
This sequence comes from Ranitomeya variabilis, assembly GCF_051348905.1. Lineage (NCBI taxonomy): Eukaryota > Metazoa > Chordata > Amphibia > Anura > Dendrobatidae > Ranitomeya > Ranitomeya variabilis. The sequence continues at coordinate 1,086,543,891 of NC_135233.1, forward strand.
CCGAAGGTCTTTGCTTCTATTGCGGCAGTGCATCACATCTTTTGCATTCTTGTCCAGTCAGGCCGGGAAACGCCTCCACCTAGGGCAGGTAAGAGCGGTCTCCCTATGTATCTCTGAATCCTCTCAACCCCTTACTCTTTCTGTTCTTTTGCATTTGGGTTATAAGCGTTTTTCTGATTTTGCCTATATAGATTCTGGGGCTGCTGGGAATTTCGTCCATCTCGAGGCTGTTAGGAGATTGCGGATTCCGGTCAGATCCCTGGAGACTCCGCAAAGACCGTCGGTCGACGGTCAACCTCTGCGGGAGTCCGTTACCTTGGTTACCGAAGAATTGGAGCTTCAAATTGGAATTCTGCACCGGGAAAAGATCGCCTTCTATGTGCTGCCTTCCTTGTCTCCAGGGCCGGACTGGGACTAAAATTCAGCCCTGGCATTTGAAGTTACACAGGCCCACTTGTCACATGGTGACTGTATAATATCTTTGTACACTTGTAGGCAGGGCCGGTTTTAGGCAAAGTGGGGCCCTAGGCAAAGTTTAAAATGGGGCCCCAAATGCTAACATATTGCACATCACACAGAAGCCTTTCTGTTGTATTTACGTGCGCTGAGTTCAGGCCGCTAAACGAGTTTGATCGACAATACTGAAGTTGTTCAACGCTTGTTTCCCGGCCTCTTTCCACCAGCTGAGGAATAATGATGAGACAGAACGATCACTAATAGATCACTAACAGATCACCATACAGTATCATGATTTCAGCAGCACATCTACAGTTTACACTGGCAATGTGCTGCTGACAACAAGGCTTTTTGTTCCAGCAAAAACAATCCGAATATGCAGCATTTTACTTGTTTAGTAAAATACACCCCATAGTCCTCCATATATTATAATGTGCTCCATAGTCCTCCATATAGTATAATACACTCCCTATAGTCCTCCATATATTAAAATACACTGCTCAGTCCTCCACATAGTATAATACACTCCTCATAGTCCTCCATATAGCATAATACAATCCTCATAGTCCTCCATATAGCATAATACAATCCTCATAGTGCTCCATATAGTATAATGCACCGCCACAGTCATCCATGTAGTACAATTCACTTCCCATAGTATAATGCACCCCATAGTTCTTCATATAGTATAACGTATTCCCCATAGTCCTCGATACAGTATAATGCAGCCCACATATAGTATAATGCAGCCACCCCAGAGTATAATGCAGCCACCCCAGAGTATAATGCAGCCACCCCAGAGTATAATGCAGCCACCCCAGAGTATAATGCAGCCACCCCACAGAGTATAATGCAGCCACCCCAGAGTATGTAACCCCCATAGAATATAATACAGCCCACCTCCCCATAATATATAATGTAGCCCCCCATAGAATATAATGCAGCCCCCCATAGTATATAACGCAGCCTCCCCCATAGAATATAATATACCCCCACAATAGTATATAACATAGCCACATAGTACATAACATGGCCTCCCCCATAGAATATAATATACTCCCCATAGTATATAGCAAAGCCCGCATATTATATAGCACAAACCGCATAGTATACAGCACAGCCTGCATACTATAGCACAGCTCGCGTAGTAGATAACACAGCCCACACAGCAGTATTCAGCACAGACCACACAGTAGTATACAGCACAGACCACACAGTAGTATACAGCACAGCCCACGTAGAAGTATACAGCACAGTCCACACAGTAGTATACAGCACAGCCCACAGAGTAATATATACAGCACAGCCCACAAAGTAATATATACAGCACAGCCCACAAAGTAATATATACAGCACAGCCCACAGAGAACTATATACAGCACAGCCCACAGAGAACTATATACAGCACAGCCCACAGAGAACTATATAAAGCACAGCCCAGAGTACTATATACAGCACAGCCCAGAGTACTATATAAAGCACAGCCCAGAGAGTACTATATACAGCACAGCCCAGAGAGTACTATATACAGCACAGCCCAGAGAGTACTATATACAGCACAGCCCAGAGAGTACTATATACAGCACAGCCCACAGAGTACTATACACAGCACAGCCCACAGAGTACTATACACAGCACAGCCCACAGAGTACTATATACAGCACAGCCCACAGAGTACTATATACAGCACAGCCCACAGAGTACTATATACAGCACAGCCCACAGAGAACTATATACAGCACACAGTAGTATACAGCACAGAGCACAGCCCACAGAGAACTATATACAGCCCACAGTAGTATACAGCACAAAGCACAGCCCACAGAGAACTATATACAGCCCACAGTAGTATACAGCACAGAGCACAGCCCACAGAGAACTATATACAGCACAGAGCACAGCCCACAGAGAACTATATACAGCCCACAGTAGCATACAGCACAGAGCACAGCCCACAGATAACTATATACAGCCCACAGTAGTATACAGCACAGAGCACAGCCCACAGAGTACTATATACAGCCCACAGTAGTATACAGCACAGAGCACAGCCCACAGTAGTATACAGCACAGAGCACAGCCCAGAGAACTATATATAGCACACAGTAGTATACAGCACAGAGCACAGCCCACAGAGTACTATATATAGCACAGAGCACACAGTAGTATACAGCACAGAGCACAGCCCACAGAGAGCTATATACAGCCCACAGTAGTATACAGCACAGAGCACAGCCCACAGAGAGCTATATACAGCCCACAGTAGTATACAGCACAGAGCACAGCCCACAGAGAACTATATACAGCCCACAGTGGTATACAGCACAGAGCACAGCCCACAGAGAACTATATACAGCCCACAGTAGTATACAGCACAGAGCACAGCCCACAGAGTACTATATACAGCCCACAGTAGTATACAGCACAGAGCACAGCCCAGAGAACTATATATAGCACACAGTAGTATACAGCACAGAGCACAGCCCACAGAGTACTATATATAGCACAGAGCACACAGTAGTATACAGCACAGAGCACAGCCCTCAGAGAGCTATATACAGCACACAGTAGTATACAGCACAGAGCACAGCCCACAGAGAGCTATATACAGCCCACAGCAGTATACAGCACAGAGCACAGCCCACAGAGTACTATATACAGCCCACAGTAGTATACAGCACAGAGCACAGCCCACAGAGTACTATATACAGCCCACAGTAGTATACAGCACAGAGCACAGCCCAGAGTACTATATACAGCCCACAGTAGTATACAGCACAGAGCACAGCCCAGAGAACTATATATAGCACACAGTAGTATACAGCACAGAGCACAGCCCACAGAGTACTATATATAGCACAGAGCACACAGTAGTATACAGCACAGAGCACAGCCCAGAGAACTATACATAGCACACAGTAGTATACAGCACAGAGCACAGCCCACAGAGTACTATATATAGCACAGAGCACACAGCAGTATACAGCACAGCCCACAGAGAGCTATATACAGCCCACAGTAGTATACAGCACAGAGTACAGCCCACAGAGAGCTATATACAACCCACAGTAGTATACAGCACAGAGCACAGCCCACAGAGAGCTATATACAGCCCACAGCAGTATACAGCACAGAGCACAGCCCAGAGTACTATATACAGCCCACAGTAGTATACAGCACAGAGCACAGCCCAGAGAACTATATATAGCACACAGTAGTATACAGCACAGAGCACAGCCCACAGAGTACTATATATAGCACAGAGCACACAGTAGTATACAGCACAGAGCACAGCCCAGAGAACTATATATAGCACACAGTAGTATACAGCACAGAGCACAGCCCACAGAGTACTATATATAGCACAGAGCACACAGCAGTATACAGCACAGCCCAGAGAGCTATATACAGCCCACAGTAGTATACAGCACAGAGTACAGCCCACAGAGAGCTATATACAACCCACAGTAGTATACAGCACACAGCACAGCCCACAGAGAGCTATATACAGCCCACAGCAGTATACAGCACAGAGCACAGCCCACAGAGTACTATATACAGCCCACAGTAGTATACAGCACAGAGCACAGCCCACAGAGAGCTATATACAGCCCACAGCAGTATACAGCACAGAGCACAGCCCACAGAGTACTATATACAGCCCACAGTAGTATACAGCACAGAGCACAGCCCACAGAGAACTATATACAGCCCACAGCAGTATACAGCACAGAGCACAGCCCACAGAGTACTATATACAGCCCACAGTAGTATACAGCACAGAGCACAGCCCACAGAGAACTATATACAGCCCACAGCAGTATACAGCACAGAGCACAGCCCACAGAGAACTATATACAGCCCACAGTAGTATACAGCACAGAGCACAGCCCACAGAGAGCTATATATAGCCCACAGTAGTATACAGCACAGAGCACAGCCCACAGAGAACTATATACAGCCCACAGCAGTATACAGCACAGAGCACAGCCCACAGAGAACTATATACAGCCCACAGTAGTATACAGCACAGAGCACAGCCCACAGAGAACTATATACAGCCCACAGCAGTATACAGCACAGAGCACAGCCCACAGAGAGCTATATACAGCCCACAGTAGCATACAGCACAGAGCACAGCCCACAGAGAACTATATACAGCCCACAGCAGTATACAGCACAGAGCACAGCCCACAGAGAACTATATACAGCCCACAGTAGTATACAGCACAGAGCACAGCCCACAGCAGTATACAGCACAGAGCACAGCCCACAGAGAACTATATACAGCCCACATCTCTTCTCTTCCTCCCCTCACCTCCTCCGAGAATGGCCCCACAGTCCAGAAAAAAAAAAACTCTCCTCACCTCTCCTCGTGCCCAGCGTTGCTTCCTGGTTCCTGCTCCTGTCTCAGCAGCTGCAGTCTGCCCGGGACACAGCAGGTGCGCGATGATATGACGTCATCGCGCGCGCACCCGCAGTGTCAGAGGCAGAGCGGGGAATGATGGGAGAGGAGCGTCTGTAGACGCTCTCTCCTCCATCATTGCATTCAACTGTACCGGCGTCTATACGCCGGTATAGTTGAATGCGACGGCGGGGGCGGCGGATTGAGCGGCCCACCACTGGCACCGGCCCTTCTGGCATTTGCCAGAAGTGCCCTATGGCCAGTCCGGCCCTGCTATTTTGCTTGGTCTTCCTTGGTTGAGGATTCATGAGCCTACTCTTGACTGGCGGTCAGGTGAAATCCTGCGTTGGGGTCTCTTCTGTCAGAAGAACTGTCTTCTTCCGGTTCAGCCAAGAAAACCTTCTCATCTTATTTATGAGTCCTCAAATTTACCTTCCTTGTATCAGGCTTTTTTGGATGTCTTCAATAAGAGAGAAGCAGAGACCTTGCCTCCGCATCGACCATACGACTGCCCAATTGATCTTGTACCAGGCTCTACTCCGCCTCGAGGTCGAATCTACCCGTTGTCTCTTACCGAGACACAAGCCATGTCTGAATATGTTCAGGAGAATCTAGCTAAAGGCTTTATCCGCAAATCCTCCACTCCAGCAGGCGCAGGTTTTTTCTTTGTTAAGAAGAAGGATGGAACCCTCTGTCCTTGTATAGACTACCGTGGTCTCAACAACCTCACGATCAAGAACAAGTATCCACTTCCACTCATTCCTGAGATGTTTGATCGTCTTAGGGGAGCACGTATTTTTTCAAAACTGGATCTTTGTGGAGCCTACAACCTCATCCGTATTCGCTCTGGTGACGAATGGAAAACCGCCTTCAACACTCGAGATGGCCACTATGAATATTTAATCATGCCTTTCGGCCTGTGTAATGCTCCAGTGGTGTTTCAAGAGTTTGTGAATGATGTTTTCCGGGACTTACTCTACTCCAGTGTAGTGGTATATTTGGACGACATTCTTGTGTTTTCTTCGGATCTAGCTTCCCACAGAAGACACATCCGCCAAGTTCTGTCTCGACTAAAAGAAAACCATCTTTACGCCAAACTCGAAAAGTGCGTTTTTGAACAAACTTCGCTACCATTTCTTGGCTATGTCATTTCTGATTCTGGTTTGCGGATGGACCCGGATAAAGTGTCTGCTGTGCTTAACTGGCCGTGTCCGCAGGGAGTAAAGGCAATTCAATGCTTTCTCAGATTCGCAAATTATTGTCGGCAGTTTATCACACATTTTTTTCCTCTCTGGTCACCTCAATTTCAGCCTTGACTCGTAAAGGATTTAACCCTCACGTTTGGTCTTCGGAGGCTGAAGATGCTTTTCGTTCTCTAAAACAAGCCTTTGCCTCGGCTCCTGTACTCCGTGGACCTGAGATCAATAAGCCTGTCATTTTAGAAGTAGATGCCTCTGCCATCGGCACTGGCGCAGTACTTTCCCAGAGATCTTCTTTCGGACAACTGGCTACCTGTGGTTTCTTTTCCAAGATCTTCTCCATCTCTGAAAGAAATTACACCATTGGCGACAAGGAACTATTGGCCATCAAGTTGGCATTGGAGGAGTGGCAGTATCTGTTAGAAGGAGCTGTTCATTCTTTCAAGATCTATACTGACCACAAGATTCTGGAGTATATCCGCTCAGCGCAAAGACTTAACCCCCGACAAGCCAGATGGTCGTTTATTCTTTGCCCGCTTTGAATTTGAATTACATTTCCGTCCCGGCGACAAAAACCTCAAGACTGATGCTTTATCCAGATCCATAATAGCAACATGGAAAAAGATGATACACGGTCAGACAAAATATCATACAAAAAAATATATAAACTTTATTGAGGTTTGTTTAAAACAAATGCATGGAAGGTGATACAGACAATGGCGCCACAGCGGAAGACGCTGCGATAATAAGCAGGGGGCGCGTGCACAGGAATACCAGTCCACAAAAATACCATAAGCATGCTCCCTGACGAAGGTCTTATCACCGAAACGCGCGTTGGGGCGGAGGTGCGTTCCTGGGACCCTCAGTCCACTTTGCGGTGGGTACTATTTTGCGGCGGTTCATCCATTCTTCATATTGTAGACCGGTAGTCCTATGCTTAATGTGTATTTCTACATAGTGCACTGTCAATTTATTCGCGGTCTTATGACTACGGTCTGTGGTGACTTTTTCTGATTACTGCCAGCAGCTTGGTTTCCCACCTTAAATGGATTATTCCATATACAGCTATATTTAGTTTGTTTTGTTTATTTTTTAGGTTAATTTAAATATATTGTGTTTATTGTTTCTGGATTTTGCTCGTGTATGTTATGAGCATTTGATTATGGTATTTTTGTGGACTGCTATTCCTGTGCACGCGCCCCCTGCTTATTATCGCAGCGTCTTCCGCTGTGGCGCCATTGTCTGTATCACCTTCCATGCATTTGTTTTAAACAAACCTCAATAAAGTTTATATATTTTTTTGTATGATATTTTGTCTGACCGTGTATCATCTTTTTCCATGTTGCTATTATGTATTTGATGATAGGTCTTTAGGTCCTTTTTGATTAGTGGTACAGACTTCTGAAATATTCATTGTTACCATGCTAGTTGGCTATATAAGTTGTTATTTTATCCAGATCCAGAAGAGGAGCCTTCACACATCGTGGATCCAAGCAAAATCATTCTTGTGGCTCCGGTTAGCATGTCTTTCTTGCCCCCTGGTAAGACCTTTGTCCAGGAGAACGAGAGGACTCAAGTTCTTCGTTGGGGTCATGCCACTAAACTGGCAGGCCATGTGGGATATAAGAAGACACTTGCTCTCATTTCGCACCACTATTGGTGGCCATCTCTTCTTCTGGATGTCCGAGGTTTTGTCGCTGCATGTCCTTCATGTGCAAGGAACAAAGGACGTCTGCCCTCCGGTCTCCTGCATCCGCTTCCAGTTCCTTCGGCTCCATGGCAACATATTGCAATGGATTTCATTACCGATTTACCCCGGTCTTCTAGTCATACAGTCATATTTGTGGTCGTAGATCGATTCTCCAAGATGGCTCATTTCGTTCCTTTGCCAGGCTTACCTTCTGCTCCAGAATTGGCAAGAATCTTCATTACTCATATCTTCCAGATTCACGGTTTCCCGCTACACATTGTCTCTGATAGAGGAGTCCAGTTCACCTCTCGATTCTGGCGGGCTCTTTGCAAACTAATGAACGTTACTCTAGATTTCTCTATAGCTTACCATCCACAGACCAATGGATAAGCAGAGCGCACAAACCAAATTCTAATGACTTACCTTCATCATTTTTCCAATGGTCATCAAAATGACTGGTCTGATTTGCTTCCATGGGCCGAGTTCGCATACAATAACCATATCAATGTTTCTTCTTCCAAGTCTCCCTTCTTTATCGTCTACGGTCAACATCCTGGTATTCCTCTGCCGGTACTTCCTGTCTTGGGTGTGCGGCAGCCGATCTTCTCTCAGAGGAGTTCTCCAGGGTCTGGCGGAAGACCAAAATCGCATTAGAACAGGCACAGGCCAGGACTAAGAGATATGCTGATAAGAGACGTCTGGATCCTCCGTTATCTCAGCCTGGTGATAAGGAGTGGTTGTCTTCCAAGTTTATTCGTCTTAAAGGGAACCTGTCACCCCGTTTTTTCAGTATGAGTTAAAAATACCGTTAAATAGGGCCTGAGCTGTGCTTTACAATACTGTACTATTTTGTCCCCTGATTCCCCACCTATGCTGCCGAAATACCTTACAAAAGTCGCCGTTTTCGCCTGTCAATCACGCGGTCTGGTCAAAAGGGCATGGTGAAATGGCTGTTTCTCCCCCACCTCTTGCTTATCTTCCCGGCGTTGGCGTAGTGTTTTGCGCATGCGCAACAGCCGAAAAAGAGCGCGATCTGTGCTATTCCCCTGGTTATCGGTGGCGGTGGCCATCTTCCTGAGGCCCCGCGGCCATTTTCCTGAAGCCCCGGGAAGCAGAGCACTCCATCTGCGCACGCGCGGCCTCAGGAAGATGGCCGCCGCCACCGATAACCAGCTCAGGCCAAATTTAACGGTATTTTTATCTCATACTAAAAAAACGGGGTGACAGGTTCCCTTTAAAATCCCCTTGTATAAACTGGGTCCACGCTACGTAGGTCCTTTCGAGGTTTTGTCTCGTATCAATGATGTTGCCTACAAATTAAAATTGCCCACCTCACTTCGCAACTCTTTTCATGTCTCCCTTCTAAAACCTGTCGTTTTCAATCAGTTCCATGTTTCTCCTGCTCAAACTCCTTTACCTGTCTCCGACCCAGATGTCTTTGAGGTTAAGGACATTCTTGCCATGAAAAAGTCTCGAGGTAAAACTTTCTTTTTGGTTGATTGGAAGGGTTTTGGTCCCGAATAGAGGGAGCCCCGTGAGAACATACAAGCTCCTCAGATTTTATCCAGGTTTGGTCTTAGAAAGGAGGGGAGTAAGGGGAGGGGTACTGTCACGGCCACTCCTTCCGTTCATATTTACCCGCTGCGGCGCGCTCCTCCTGCAGGTGCGCGTCCTCTCCTTCATTTTTCTCCGCTCCCTGGTTCTCGTTGGGTGCGCGTGCGCACCGCCCACTCCAGCACTTCCTCTTTCTGATTTACAGGCGCTCTGTATCTCCTCTCTGTGATCCTGGAGGACCGTGACCCGGAAGTCCTACAGCACTCAATGTATATAAGGCGATTCCTTCCTCGGCTCCTTGCCTGTCTGTTATTTGTGCTTCTGTGACTCAGTTCCACCTTTCTCTTTGCTCTGTCTGTTTTGAGTCTCCTCTCTGTCCAGCCAGTTCAGCTTCTCTGTCTCTCCCAGGCTTCCTTGTCTTCTCGTCCAGTCCAGCCCTCCCAGTGTCCTCTCTGTACTCTGTTAGTCTGGTGTCTCTGTCCTGTCCTGCTTCCTTTGTGTCTTCCCCTTCGCAGTGCTCCTTTGGTCTCGCCTGTACCCAGCTCTTACCTAACTGTACTTCATCTTACCCCGCTCTGTCTGTCCTATGCCTAGCTTCTCTATTTTGTACCTCCTACTACCTGCCTCCGGGTTCCACGCTCCGGCTCCAGGCGGCTGGCCATGGCATCCTCCATGTCGTTGACTTTTTCTTCCTGGTCCTTTTCCCGCTCTCTCCTTCGTGGGCGGTTTCGTTTTCGTTGTCTCCGCCCTCCATTGAGGATGAGGAGGCAGATCTCGGCTGCTGACAGACACGTCCTCAAGGGGCAGAAATACTTAGACTGGGCGGCCATTGTCTTTCACGCTCTTCAGCTTGTTTACGCCCACTTCCACGCCCTTCTTCTTCTCCTGCGCTCTCCTCAGCGCTGTAATGGCGGCGGTTTTGGCGGGAATCGGCAATGCACAGTCTTTGCAATAAGTCACAGTCCAAGCACAATAAATCACAGTTCCAAGGCACACATGACCTGATTCTTCAGGCTTAAGTAGATCCTGTTCGTGACGCCAAGTTGTAGCGCCCCCACTGCCGCAGGGCCGAGGGGTACCCGGTACCGGGCCTCCTAGTCTCTGCTCTGGGTTTGTCACGGTGGCTAGACCCGGCCCGTGACCCTGCTGAGGGGCGTACAGTAATAGATGTGGATAGTGGTGGTAGTGCGGTGCAGTAAATAACGAGGACACCAGGTTGCAGTCTCTTTACCTCTTTACTGAAGGTCTCTGGGTCCTCAGTCCGGAATACGGTTCACCAGGCTGCGCAAGTCCGGCCGGTCCGATGGCACCTCCAGAGTTCTCTTTGCAGGTGGAAATCTGTGCCTTCCTGCTAGCGCTATGTGTTGTGGTCCTCCCCTGCTGTGCTTACGGGATAGTCCCCACAACTGTTGTCTGTTTCTCGTGTTCCCTCACAACAACTCGATTAGATGATGTTCTGCTAATCCTCCGTCCCTCCCTGATGTTACGGTTGGGACGCACCCGTATGACGGGTAGGCTCGGAGCTCTTCCGGGACCCTAGAGTCGCCCCTCTCCACAGGTTGCCCCCTATGTCTGCGTAGGTGATTTAGGTGAGACAGCCCGCCTTTGACTGACTGTCCTGCCGTTGGTTTGAAGTATTGCTTGGAGCTAGATATATAAATATTTCCTCGGCGTTCCGGCCGCCGGCTGTGCGCCTCAGTAGGATGTTGCCTCGGTCTTACAGCACGACTCCTACTGGTATTCTCCTTCTTGCTTTGATCCCGTTTCTCACTCAGCACAATATATCTCGCTTCTTGTCCTTTCTTAGGGCACCGCCGCTATGCTGAGCAGGCACGGTCCCGTGACGTTCTTTCTCGTTGCCTGGCCTCTGTCAGGGTCCCAAACCTGACAGGGGCCCTACCGAATCTTCCCCCACAACACCCTCTGCCACAAGGTGTTGCCTGGTTCCAACCCAGTCAGCTTTCTGACTAACTTCCTGCCTGACCCCCAGTTTACCCACACGGTGAGGAGTGGCCTAAAAAATAGCACCCTTAGCTCCCCCTGGAGGCCCGGCTGTGAAATGTATTGGTGTATGTGATACCTGGTCAGATGAACTCCTTCAGTGCCATCAGACGTACCATAGCCCCCCATAGTGGCGGAGCCACAGTACTGCAACGACCAGGACTCTGGGGCGCTGCAGGAACACAGGGATCATCACACTAATGGTAAGAATGGACACACGGATGACCACACTGATGGTAGGAACGGACACACGGATGACCACACTGATGGTAAGAAGGGACACAAGGATGACCATGCTGATGGTAAGAAGGGACACAGGGATGACCACACTGATGGTAAGAACGGACACAATGATGACCACACTGATGTTAAGAACGGACACAGGGATGACCACACTGATGGTAAGAACGGACACAAGGATGACCACACTGATGGTAAGAAGGGAGACGGGATGACCACACTGATGGTAAGAATGGACATAATGATGACCACACTGATGCACTGATGGTAAGAACGGACACCGGGATGACCAGAATGATGGGAAGAAAGGACACAGGGATGGTCACACTGATGGTAAGAACCGACACAGGGATGACACACGGATGGTAAGAACCGACTCAGGGATGACACACTGATGGTAGAACGGACACAGGGATGATCACACTGATGGTAAGAACTGACCACACTGATAGTCAGATGGACACACGGATGACACATTGATGGTAAGAACGGACACAGGGATGACCACACTGATGGTAAGAATGGACACAGGGTTGATCACATTGATGGTAAGAATCGACACAGGGATGACCACACTGATGGTAAGAATCAACACAGGGATGACCAAACTGATGGTAAGAAGGGACACAGGGATGACTGTTATGATCCTAGTGGCTTAGGATCACAAATCTAACCAGCTAAGTAGAAAATAATAGGACGAGCTCTGGGGATGTGGTAACTGGACTAACCGCAAACCTGATCCTAACCGCACACACTATAGGCAGCCGTGGAACGTTTCCTGAAATCCTAGACGTCTCTTCACGGCCTGAGAAACTGACTACCCCTAAAGAGAAAGTAAAGACCTCACTTGCCTCAGAGAAATCCCCCAGAGATATAGAAGCCCCCCACAAATAATAACGGTGAGTTAAGAGGAAAAGACAAACGCAGAGATGAAACAGATTAAGCAAATGAGGCCCGCTAACGCTAGATAGCAGAAAATAGCAAGGGATCTGTGTGGTCAGTAAAAAACCCTATGCAAAAATATCCACGCAGAGAATGCGAGAACCCCCACACCAACTAACGATGTGGGGGGAGCAACTCAGCACCCCAGAGCACCAGCAAGCAGGGAAATCACATATTAGCAAGCTGGACAAAAACTCATCATATACTAGGAAACATCTTGAACACAGATGAGCAAAAATAAGCAAACAGAACTTAGCTTCTCTTGGAGAGACTGATAACGGATGTAGACAGGAGCAATCAGAATAGCACTGAATACAACGGCAACAGGCAAGGAATGAAGGACCAGGTGGATTAAATAGGAAACCTAACTAGCAGATGACGAGACAGCTGATCCTGCCAGAAACCTGCAAAATAACAAAAAGAGCCACCAGGAGGAGCCCAAAGAGACAACTCACACAGTACCACTCATGACCACAGGAGGGAGCCCGGAAACAGAGTTCACAACAGATGACCACACTGATGGCAAGAATGGACACAGGGATGACACACTGATGGTAGGAACTGACACAGGGATGACAAACTGATGGTAAGAACGGACACAGGGATGATCACACTGATGGTAAGAACTGACACAGGGATGATACACTGATGGGAAGAACCGACACAGGGATGATACACTGATGGTAAGAACGGACACAGGGATGACCACACTTAGGGTAAGATGGACACACGGATGACTACACTGATGGCAAACACTGATGTCACTGGTACCATTTTTTACGTACGTGTTTAAACATGGATGTGTGGATGAAGCCTAACCGGCAGATTACCACTACTGTATATCTGCAGGTAATTATAGTTTGTGCAGGTGACTGTTTCCCTTTAAGCGAAGAGTCTTAAGTAAAGTGTCGATTTCTGCAGGAAGCTCTGCACACCGCAGTATGTGTCCCTCTTTCCTGTTTTTCAGATTTGGTAGGTCCGCCTTTATCCGGTCATTAGAAAGTTTTCTGAGCGTTTTTGTTACTAAGTTTTATTTATTAAAATCATCAGTTTGTGACGGCCGCTGTTTTGTTTCATATAAAGGGCAGACACGTGATAGGGATTTTTTAAGGATTTGCTGCTCTCTGTAACTTTTTCTTAGCTAACTGGTTCTGATCTGACCAGGGCTGCCACTAGAAATTTCGGGGCCCTATACTGGCAAAATTTCTGGGGCCCCCTTGAGACTCCACCCAGGCTCCACCCCAGCCCCGCCTCCACGCTCCACCCCTCAAACTGTCCACAGTCCCACCGCTCTCTCTTGGAAAAACTCCACTTCTCACCTATCACACATTGACAGTTCCCATCACCAGATCACACATATAGCCAGCAGCTTTTGTTTTGGCCAAAAGATTTTTTAAGACACCAAAATGACAAGGTAGACACTTTCGGCCGGGCCCTACTCTACTGTAACCTATTAAATATTTGTTAAAATATGCAATACAGTTTAGGTATATTTGTATTTATTTTTCAATTTTTAAAATTACCTATAATACCATATACAATGAACAAATACCACAGCACCATGACCAGACACCATATTATCACCACAGTGACCTATAATACTATCTACAAGGCACAAATACCGCCACACCATGACCAGATGACATATTACCACCACAGTGATCGAATAATATCAAATACAAGGAACAAATACCACAATATCATGACCAGACCACATATTACCACCACATAGTGACTGAATACTACAATACTGATCAATAATAAAAAAAACCCACAATACTATCACCATCAGTGCCATTATACACAGGAGATCTGTACTTAGTATGCAGTGTCTGTGTAGAGGTAATACAGCGATCGCTGGTGACATTATACACAGGACCTCTGTATATAGTATACAGTGTATAGTGTCAGTGTATAGGTAACACTGACTCACCAGTGACGTCTCTAGGTGAAGTCCTTCATCTTTCATCCCGCACAGACCGCCATCACTTCATCCAGCCAGGACTCGTCTCTGCAGGAAATAACACAGTTATCTCGAGTTCCACTTGCAGAACACATTACTTAATTTTCCCAACTTCTACATTACACCACATGAAGAAGGCGACATAGTATCATTCTACACAGTAATAGGACCGCCCCTCCATTTAAAACAGTGTACTCAAAAAATAAAATAAATACATCACTGCAGTAATAATATCCCTTAATTAGCCCCTATGGTAATAATATTCGCCATCCTAGCCCCCGTGTGTCTCATTCCTGGCGTCAGCCATATGTTCTCCCATCCTGCCCTAATGAGTATCCATTCTGCCCCATATGATCTCCCCATCCTGCCCCATCTGTCTCCATTGTATCCATCCTGCCCCATGATCCTGCCCCATCTGTCTCCAATCCTGCCTCCAGTGTCTCCAATCATGCCCGTATCACCATTCTGCCCCGTCTCCAATCATGCCCCCATTTCTGCAATCATGCCCCCTGTGTCTCAATTTTGCCCCATCTGTTTCCAATCCTGCCCCATCTGTCTCCAGTAATGCCCCAGTGTCTCCAGTCATGCCGCCATGTCTGTCATCCTGCCCTCTGTGTCTCCAATCATGCCCCGTTTCGCCATTCTGCCCCAGTGTCCAGCATTCTGCCCCAGTGTCCAGCATTCTGCCCCAGTGTCCAGCAATCTGCCCCAGTGTCCAGCTTTCTGCCCCAGTGTCCAGCATTCTGCCCCAGTGTCCAGCAATCTGCCCCAGTGTCCAGCATTCTGCCCCTGTGTCCAGCAATCTGCCCGTGTCCAGCTTTCTGCCCCTGTGTCCAGCAATCTGCCCGTGTCCAGCTTTCTGCCCCCATGTCCAGCATTCTGCCCCGTGTCCAGAATTCTGCCCCAATGTCCAGCATTGTGCCCCCGTGTCCAGCGTTCTGCCCCCGTGTCCAGCGTTCTGCCCCCGTGTCCAGCGTTCTGCCCCCGTGTCCAGCGTTCTGCCCCCGTGTCCAGCGTTCTGCCCCCGTGTCCAGCTTTCTGCCTGTGTCCAGCTTTCTTCCCCTGTGCATTATAACCCTATGAGGATGCTGCATTACACTATGGGGTATTGGGGAGCATTATATCCCTATGAGGCTGCTGCATTATACTATGGAGCATTGGGTTGCATTATATTCCTATGAGGCTGCTGCATTATACTATGGGGCATTGTGGTGCATTATTTCCCTATGAGGCTGCTGCATTATACTATGGGGTATTGGGGTGCATTATTTCCCTATGAGGCTGCTGCATTATACTGTGGGGCATTATATCCCTATGGGGCTGCTGCATTATACTATGGGGCATTGTGGTGCATTATATCTCTGTGAGGCTGCTGCATTATACTATGGGGCATTATGGTGCATTATATCCCTATGAGGCTGCTGCATTACACTATGGGGCATATATTGGTGCATTATATCCCTATAAGGATGCTGCATTACACTATGGGGTATTGGGGAGCATTATATTCCTATGAGGCTGCTGCATTATACTATGGGCATTGTGGAGTATTATATTCCTATGAGGCTGCTGCATTATACTATGGGCATTGTGGAGTATTATATCCCTGTGAGGCTGCTGCATTATACTATGGGGCATTGTGGTGCACAATATCCCTGTGAGGCTGCTGCATTATAGTATGGGGCATTGGGGCATTTTTTAGGGTTCCATTAAAGCGTTCACATAGTCCGTTGGTCTGCGGGTGGTATGGGGTGGTGTGAATGGCTCGAACACCACAGGTATGCCATAGGGACTGGACCACATCTGACATGAACTGAGTGCCTTGATCCGATAATGTTTCACTAGGAAACCCTACCCAGGTAAAGATGGTAACAAAGGCCTCGGCTACCTTTATGGCTGTAATACTGGACATGGCCAAAGCTTCAGGATACCTAGTGGCATAGTCCACCACTCTCAGGATATATTTTTTCCCTGACCGGCTGGGGTGGGCCAGGGGACCTATGATGTTGACAGCTACACGCTGAAATGGTTCTTCAATTATGGGCAGGGATTGCAGGGGTACCTTATGTCGAGCTCCTGGATGCCGCATTCGCTGGCACACATCGTAGGTGCGGCAATAACGGGCTACCGACTGCGAGATGCGAGGCCAGTAAAAACTTTGGGTGAGTCTCTTTTCAGTCCTTTTCCTCCCTTGATGCCCAGCAAAGAGGATGTCATGGGCCAGTTGGAGTAGTTGTGCCCTGTACTTCTGAGGGACAATGAGTTGCCTGGTCGTGGCGTCAAGGTTGCGCCTGTCACTGACCTTTGTTACGCGATAATACAGTCCGTTTTCTCGAGTGAAGCCATCCCCATTATCTCCCATGTGCCCAGTTTCTGCCCTTAGCCTAAGGGCTGCTAAGGTAGTGTCCCCCTCTATTTCTCTCCTAAACTCCTCTCTATCCCAAGACTCTCCCAATGTAGTAGCAACGAACGTATTGCTTACCAACTCTGATGCGGTTCGTGGTGGTTGTTCTCTGGTGAGGTCTGGATGACGTAGTGCTTGAAGGGCCTGTAGTCGGGTGACTGCTCCCACAAATTGGCACTGTAATGCCCCAATGTTGTTCCCAAGGAGGATATCTGCAGGAAATCCTCCCATAACTCCAATCCAACACAGTTTTTCTCCACAACCATAATCCAATCACTCAGAAGCTCGCTGTATATATTTGCGGGCACCCCCAGCCAAGACAATGGGAATTCCCGGACCCTGGTAAATTGCCTCAGGTCGATAGCCGGGCGATAGTCAGGAATGCCCCCGTGTCTCTAAATCCTGACATGACACTTTTTATCCATCAATTAAGGCATCCTGCAGGTGGCGTTGCCGTTGCTCTGGGTAGCTAAAGGACGAAGGCCAGAGTCCATACATTCCAGGAGGGGTATCTAAGGTGCCGGGTGGTGGTAGCTCTTCCTCTGGCGGGATGGAGTGTACAGGATGCTCTGGACGAGGTGGGGCTGCGTGGGGCTCCCTCCGCATCCTTGAGGGACAGCCAGACTGCAAATATCCAGGTTGCCCATACCCATAACATCTCCTCTTTTTGATACCCCCAGTTTGTGGTCGGAAATGTTGGGGCCCAGGATTGTGAGGCGCGTTTGTCATCGGCTTGCGACTAGGTGGAAGGGCAGATATATTCGGAGGGGGATGGGGCACGGGAGCAGGCTGTGGTTCATTGTCCAGAAGCCTCCTCCATTGCGGCCGGATAGTAAGTGCTTCATCTGCCAGGGCTGCAGCTCTATCCATGGTACACGGTGTGCGCTCTCGGACCCATTCCCGTACCTCTGCATAACATCTTCCACAGTAAAGGCGTTTTCTGCTTCCAGCCATCTCCGACATGCCTGGGACATTTTATGTGCATACATCCTAAATGATCCCCCCGTGGTGCATGGGAGGTCTCAGAACTTTGCCCTATATGAGTCTGGGGTGATAGCATGATAATCCAGGATAGTCCGCTTTACAACATTATAATCACGATTCCGCTGTGCATCAATGGTTCGGTAAGCCTCCGCCATGCTATCGTTCAGGAGTCCCACTAACAAACGCATCCAGCCAGAGTGGGGTACCTCCATCACAGCACACTGCTGCTCAAAGTCCTTGAAGAACCCCTCCACATCTCCGGAAGCCTCATCAAATGGCTTAAACTCTGTCCGGGTGATCTGTACAGGCTCCCGGAATGTTGGGCTTACATTCCACATTGCATTACTCCCTTTTTCAAGCTCCACTGCTTCTTCTCTCCGCTGTGCCTGGCGGGCAGCCTCCTCCTTGTACTCCTGAGAGACACCTGGGCCCAGAACCACCATCTCTTCTTCATACCACACCAGACACTGGCTTTTTGGGGTGGGGGTCTCTGTCTCCAGTGCTTGTCCTTCAGACATCTGGGAGGAGGTGGCTGGGCTAGCACCCACCAGTAGGTCAATTAACACTTCTTTAGTCAGTCCCTGGTAGTTCAGGCCCAGGTCTCTGGCTCTCTCCTGTAAACTGGATACAGTCCAATTTCTGTACTCACTCTGTGGGTGGTTCTCCATTAGGTTACGCTCTGTTGATCCCGCTGCTTGCCACCAGTTGTCACAGGGTCCTTCTCCGGTCCCACACAATCAACAGAGCCAGCGAAGAGTGAAAAATCCCAAGACCTTTATTTAGGAAAAAATACGAAAGGTCCATATACGATCCACCACACAAAGGATAAAATAGTCCAGAACACGAATGCAGTTCAGTAACAGGATAAAAGTCCAACAATCCAGCAGACAGAGGATAGCATAGTCCATATACTCTTCTTTCTCTCTGAGATGCTGTGTACACACATCATCATTCCACACAGGACTGATCTGTGTCTCCCCTCCCTGATATTTACAAGTCCCTCTCCTCATTCACAGGTCAGTAGGGGGAAGGTCACAGGGGCTCATTGTTTCAACAAGCTAGGTCAAGCATATTAGCAAACAATACTGTGAGGGCTGATATCAGATGGCAGCAACAGCCATTCATCAATTAGCAAACAACTCATCCTACAAGAGAACATCATGAAAACAAGCGAAATAGAAATATACACAAAAATGATACCCACATAGCATATCACACCATCACAGGGGTGCATTATACTGCTAACCGAATGCACCCCATGTGAACAGAAATAGGACTCATGAGCGTTTTTTATTTTTTGCACTTTTTTCCGGGGTGCAGTTGGGCCCATTTTTGTCTTGTAAACTGTGGTGTCTGTTCACATGGGGTGCATTCGGTTAGCGCTGGGCAGGCCCGCCTGATCTAATAGAAGGGTGTCACTACTAGGCTTGCCTGGATGCTGTGCATCTCCATTGTGTGAACAGCGCCACATACAAGTCTTTTATGTGCAGCAATGTGCCAAGCAGCCACCCCCTCCATTAGTTTGGCAGGTCGTGAGTGGCTGCCTCATCGGTTATGCTGCAACTGTGTTTTTCTATCTTAACCACATGGGTCCACTGCATCCTGATAGTGCATTTGTTTGGAGGCCTAGGCAGGTAAGCATCTCTGCCTTGTTTTGCTGTTTTTTCTGATTACTGTATTACCTGTATACTGACACTATATACAGAGCTCCTGTGTATAATGTCACTGGTGATCACTGTATTACCTGTACACTGACACTATATACAGAAGTCCTGTGTATAATGTTACCAGTGATCACTGTATTACATGTACACTGACACTATATACAGCTCTCCTGTTTATGATGTCACCAGTGATCACTGTATTACCTGTACACTGACACTATTTACATAGCTCCTGTGTATAATGTCACTGGTGATCATTGTATTACCTGTACACGGACACTATATATAGAACTCCTGTGTATAATGACACTGGTGATCATTGTGTTACCTGTACACGGACACTATATACAAAACTCCTGTGTATAATGTCACCAGTGATCATTGTATTACATGTACACTGACACTATATACAGTGCTCCTGTGTATAATGTCGCTGGTGATCACTGTATTACCTGAACATGGACAATGTATACAGAGCTCCTGTGTATAATGTCACTGGTGATCACTGTATTACCTTTACACTGACACTATATACAGAGCTTCTGTGTATAATGTCACTGCTGATCACTGTATTACCTGTACACTGACACTATATACAGAGCTTCTGTGTATAATGTCACTGCTGATCACTGTATTACCTGTACACTGACACTATATACAGCTCTCCTGTATATAATGTCACCAGTGATCACTCTATTACCTGTACACTGACACTATTTACAGAGCGCCTGTGTATAATGTCACTGGTGATCACTGTATTACCTGTACACTGACACTATTTACAGAGCTCCTGTGTTTAATGTCACCAGTGATCACTGTATTACATGTACACTGACACTATTTACAGAGCTCCTGTGTAACAGATCACTTACGGCAACACTGCGTTCGGCCTCATTCATTCCCTATGGGACTTGCGAACATGTGCGGCACTTGCTGTTTTGCTGCGGTCCGACAAATGCGGTTTTGCTGCGATCTGGTAAATGCGGTACTTGCAGCAATGGAAAAAAAACACTGCTAGCAGTGTTTTTTGTCTCACTGCAAGTGCAAAACCGCAAGTGTGCACATGTCCGCAAGTAGCCATCACTACCTGTCCCTGCACCTTGCTAGCTCATCCCTAACCATCGCTCCCTGACCTAAAACTACACTATAAAGCTTTAGAAAACAATTTATTAACTGACATATTCCTACGATAATGAGGGCTCCAGGCTACGGCGTAGACTGGGATGGGCAGTCTCCGGGTCTCCATTCTCTCTCTGTGCACACCCTCAGTCCCTGCCTCACTCCCTGTGCTGCACTGTGCACAGACATCCCACCACCGGACCTGGTAATCACCGCTCGCAGTAGCATACCTGCAGAGGTGTATCTAGATTTTCTGGCACCCGGGGAAAGAATTCATTTTGTTCCCCCCTACCCCACCAAGGACATATGTGATTTTCAGTGTTGGGGAGTAGATGTCCTGTTACTGTGCAGGGCGACACGGTCACTTATTTTCTACATCTGGTGTAGTGTGGAGGTTGGTGAAAAATTTGGGAATGTGCTCTAGATAACTGTGTTATTTTCTACAGAGATGAGTCCTGGCTGGAAGAAGTGATGGCGTTGTGCGCTGGATGAAGATGAAATGCGAAGACAAAGGACTTCAAGTAGAGATGTCACCGGTGAGTCAGTGTGTTACCTGTACACTGACACTATACACTGTATACTATATATAGAGCTTCTGTGTATAATGTCACTGGTGATCACTGTATTAATTCTAAATAGCAAGAGCACAAAAAGAGGATTCGGAGATCCTCCAAAAATTAGAAAAAAAAGCAAAACAAGGCAGAGATGCTTACCTGCCTAGGCCTCCAAACAAATGCACTATCAGGATGCAGTGGACCCATGTGGTTAAGATAGAAAAAACACAGGTGCAGCATAACCGATTGAGGCAGCCACTCACGACCTGCCAAACTAATGGAGGGGGTGGCTGCCTGGCATATTGCTGCACATAAAAGACTTGTATGTGGCGCTGTTCACACAATGGAGATGCACAGCATCCAGGCAAGCCTAGTAGTGACACCCTTCTATTAGATCAGGTGGGCCCGCCCAGCGCTAACCGAATGCACCCCATGTTATTCGCCGTGCAATGCTCCTCTGGGAAGTTAAATAACGAATGCACTGCACACTTTTAGGATTCTCCCTTGCTCGTGGACAGTCATGTTAGCATAAGCATGTGAT
Organism: Ranitomeya variabilis; assembly: GCF_051348905.1. Classification (NCBI taxonomy): domain Eukaryota; kingdom Metazoa; phylum Chordata; class Amphibia; order Anura; family Dendrobatidae; genus Ranitomeya; species Ranitomeya variabilis. The sequence continues at coordinate 1,086,565,607 of NC_135233.1, forward strand.
TTGTAAACTTCTGACCACATTCCGACTAGATGTGCCTGGCCTCGCTCAGTTCATTTTCATTGAGTGAGGCCACAAATATCTAGTCAGCACGTGACCGCATATATGTAAGTCACTGGCACGAGAGAATCCTGACAGCGTACAGGGCGCACTGTGAGAATTAAGAATTCTGCAGTCACAAAGAATGACTGCAGACTCATTACAAACCTGGACATCCCCTTTAATTCTCCTAACATAAATAAAAACATGAGTTAGTATCACAAATAATATTTGCATCCAGGTACCTTATAGATGACGTCATCTCTGGAGTCGTTCTCCTTCTTTTCTTCATCTTGTCCAGACCCCATGATGAGTTTTCTCATCCACAGCTCGTCGCTGCAGACTTGCATCTTCTTGACTCTTTTGCAGAAAATCTCCACATGACACCCTTAAAGATACAAGTGTCATTATAATGCTCCTGAATAAAAAATTGCCCCTCACTATATTGTCTGCTCAAAATATGACCCCCACATTGTCTCTCTTATGGTACATGCTCTTCACACTGACCTCTCCTTTCCATACAGGCCCCCTCTTCACACTGTCCTCTCACACTGTGTCCCCCTACCCTGTACTCTCTCATCACACCCCTCCTCCTTGGTATACTGTCCCCTCCTGGCTGTGCCCTTACACTGTCCCCCCATGCTACAAACCCACTACTCAGTTTCTATTCTGTGCCCACTCACTTTTCTCCCCCATACTGTCTCCTCACACTATTCCCCTCCCTCCTCATACTGTCTCCTCTCACATACCTCCTGTTCACCATACTGTCTCCTCATATATTTACCCCCTCACTTTCTATACTGCCTGCTCACCTGACTCCCCATACTGTGTCTGCACACATCCCATCACCCCCACTCCCCGTACTCTGTCCACATACATTTTTCACATCGCTACTCATACTGTGTCCACATACATTCCCCCGTTCGCTCCCCATAATGTCTGCACCCATCCCCCCATACTGTTTCCTCATATATGCCCCCCATTCCCCCATACTGTTTCCTCATACATGCCCCCCATTCCCCTGTACTGTTTCCGCATCTCCCCCTTTGCTCTTCATTTTGTGTCCTCAAATCTCCCCCACACATTAAATCCCCCCATCCCCAAAACAAATCTCTCCACACACACAAAATAACCCCATCTCCACTCCAAATCTCACCCCATACATTAAAACCCCCCATCCCCACTCCAATTCTCTCCACACATAATAAATGCCCCCATCCCCACTCAAATTGTCCCCCACTTAAACTTCGGTGTCTTCTGCTCTGCTGGAGCACTTATCACCAGTGTTCACCTCTGCAGCGCAAGTGAGCGATGTCAGCAGCGTGATCACATGATCTGATCACGCTGCTCACGTCGCTCTGACCCGGCAGTCAGAGCCTCAGTTGTACTCACTTCTGTAAGATGCGAGCACAATTGATCCCTGGGCAGGGGCGGACACTGACATCTTGGGGCCCCTGTGCAAGAAATGTGTCTGGGCCCCCCTCCTTTTAAGGCGACAAAGCTATATATATATATAGCCACACACACATACATGTGTATATATTACATACCGTATATACTCGAGTATAAGCCGACTCGAGTATAAGCCAAGGCACCTAATTTTGCCACGGAAAACTGGGTAAGCTTATTGACTCGAGTATAAGCTGGGTATGCATTGTCCCCTCATTCCTATCCCGGTATGTGTGGTTCCCCCGTCCTGTCCTCTGTGTGGCTCCCCCTGTTGTATGCATGGCTCCTCCGGTCCCATCTTGTATGCATGGCTCGGCTCCCCCTCCCTCATCTTGTATGCATGGCTCGGCTCCCATCCCATCTTGTATGCATGGCTCCCCCGGTCCCATCTTGAATGCATGGCTCGGCTCCCCCTCACATCTTGCATGCATGGCTCGGCTCCCCCCCTCCCATCTTGTATGCATGGCTCGGCTCCCATCCCATCTTGTATGCATGGCTCCCCCGGTCCCATCTTGAATGCATGGCTCGGCTCCCCCCCTCCCATCTTGTATGCATGGCTCGGTTCCCTCCCTCCCATCTTGTATGCATGGCAGTTGACCCCAGACTTTTAAAAAAAAAAAAACCTTGCTCAGGTGCTGCCTCCGCCCGCATCCTGGCGCCCTAGGTACGTGCCCTCACATGCCTAGTGACAAATACAGCCCTGCTTGTATGTGCTGTTATTCGGTCACTGTGGTGGTAATATGTGGTCTGGTTATGGTGTGCCAGTGTTTGTTACTTGTAAGTGGTATTATTTAATCACTATATGGTGGTAATATGGTGTCTGGTTATGGTGTGGCGGTATTTGTTCTTTTTGATATTATTGGTCATTTTAAAAATTGAAAAATAAATAAAAATATACTTAAATTGTATTGGATATTTTAACAAATGCTTAGTAAGTTACAGTAGAGTAGAGTCCAGCCAAAAGAGTCTACCTTGTCATGGTGGCGGATTAAAAAATCTTTTGGCCAAAACAAAAGCTGCTGGCTATTTATGTAGTCATGGGAACTGTAAATGTGTGATTGTTGAGGATGTGGTGCAGAAGTGAAGTTTTTTCCAAGAGTGGGCAGTGGGACTGTGGATGGTTCAAAGGGTGGAGACGGAGCTGGGGTGGAGCCTGGGCAGAGTCTCAAGGGGGGCCCCAAATTTTTTGCCAGTATGGAGTCCTGAAATTCCTAGTGGCAGCCCTGGCTCACTGCACCCCTAGATGAATTCATTTGGGGGTGTTGTTTGTAAAAGAGGGTCACTTATGTGGTGTTTCAGTTCTGGCACCTCAGGGGCTCTGCCAATGTGACATGGCACCCTCAACCATTCCAGCAAAATCTGAATTCCAATATGGCGCCTCTTCCCTTCTGAGCTTTGCACTGTGCCTCAAAAGTAGTATTCCCCCCACACATGGGGTATTGGCATACTCAGGAGAAATTAAACAACAAATTGTACAGTGCACTTTCTCCTGTTACTCTTTTAAAAATGCAAAATTTGGGGCTGCAACAACATTTTTGTGGGAAAAATATGATTTTTTTTATTTTAATGGCTCAGCATTATAAACTTCTATGAAGCACCTGGGGGTTCAAGGTGCTCATCACACATCTAAACAATTTCCATGAGGTTTCTAGTTTCCAAAATGGTGTCATTTGTGGGGGGTTTCCACTGTTTGGGCACATCAGTATCTCTACAAACGTGACATGGCGTCCGCTCTCGATTCCATCCATTTTTGCATTAAAAAAAGTAAAACGACACTCCTTCCCTTCCGAGCCCTGTCATTCACCCAAACAATAGTTTTCCCTCACATGTGGAGTATCGGCATACTTGGAAGAAATTGCACAAAACCTTTTGTGGTCCATTTTCTCCTGTTACCTTGTGAAATTAAAAAAAATTGGGGCTAAAATTAAAACATTTTTGAAAAAAATAAAATCTTCATTTTTTCCTTCCACGTTGCATTAATTCCTTTGAAGGGTTATTAAACTTCTTGAATGTGGCTTTAAGGACTTCGAGGTGTACAGAGTTTTTAGAATGGTGTCATTTTCGGGTATTTTCTTGGGTCCTTAAAAAAATGGTTTTGCAAATTTTGTTGGAAAAATTTGAAATTGCTAATCAAATTTAACCCTTCTAGCTTCCTAACTAAAAAAACAAAACAAAAAAACATTGTGTCAAGAAAAGAAGATACAGTAAAGTAGACATTTAGGAAATTTTATTTATTAACTATTTTGCGTGACATAATGCTCTGGTTTAAGGGCATAAGAATTAAAAATGTGAAAATTGCAAAATGTTCCACATTTTTGCCAAATTTCTGTTTTTTTCACATATAAACGCAAGTCATATCAAAGAAATTTTACCACTATCAAGAAGTACAATATGTCACAAAAATTATGTCTCGGAATGAGTGGGATCTATTGAAGCTGTCCAGAGATATTACCACATAACGTGACAGTGGTCAGAATTGTGAAATTTGGCCTGGTCAGCAAGGTGAATACAGGCTTGGGGTGTGAAGGTGTTACTATGCTATATAAAAAAAAAAAGATTTTTATTGTATACAATATCTTTTAGTACAGTTTCAATAACCATTTCATATTTCGTATTTTGCGATGTACAGATGAAATGTCCTTAATGCTTATTAGGCAATTGTAAACAATATCTTTTGGCACAAATGCCTCCAATATGAGATGCAGAGTCCAAGACATGTAGCAAACAGAGGAGCAGTCCGTTCTAAGTGCACTGATTAGGCTACGTTTCGGGGGAACACCCCCTTTCTCAAGCCCCCGACAGGTGATGTTCTCAGGATTTCCTTAGCATTGCACAGGTAATGGAAGTATCACAAGGTTTCAGCAATTCTCTCACTTGAGCAAAACTATGGAAATCCTGAAATCATGACCTGTGGGGGCCGTAAGGACTAGAGTTTGGGAAACACTGATCTAGGGGTATGGTGACCACCTTGTACCCACAGGTGCTTCACAGAGTTTAAAAACATTGAAAACAAAGTGTTTCTTTAGCCACAAATTTTTCATTTTCACAAGGGTTACAGGATAAAATAGACCACTACGTTTGTTGTCCACATTCTAAGGAGTATTGCAATACTCTATATGTTGTCGGAAACTACTTTTTTGGTGCACGGCGGGGCTCGGAGAGGAAGTAGTGCCATTTTGGTGCACAGTTTTTGCTGGAATGGTTTGCGGACACCATGTCCCATATGCAGAGCTTTTTAGGTGCCAAAACAGCAGAAACCCCCCACAAGTGACATAATTGTGTAAATTACTAGTGATGAGCGAATATACTCGTTGCTCAGGTTTTCCCGAGCACGCTTGGCTGACCTCCGAGTATATGTTAGTGTTCGAAGATTAAGTTTTCATTGCTGCAGCTGAATGATTTACAGCTACTAGCCAGGCTGAGTACATGTGGGGGTTGCCTGGTTGCTAGGGAATCCTCACATGTATTCAAGCTGGCTAGTAGCTGTAAATCATTCAGCTGCAGCAATGAAAACTTAATCTTTGAACACTAACAAATACTCGGAGGTCACCCAAGCATGCTCGGGAAAACAAAAGCAACGAATATACTCGCTCATCACTATAAATTACCACTCTCAAAGTATTTATCCAAGTGTGTGGTGAGCACTTTGAAACCTCGGGGTTTTCATAGAATTGTGTTACCTCTTTTATCACGATACTCCATAAATGTCTGACTATGAAACCTAATACAATGACTGTTACATTTGGTGAGTGAGAACTTCATGTTTTCGCTTTGTATTGTACATTGTAGTTTGCATCAGTCACTTATCTCTCCAGTATTTGTGAAATCACCGTGTTCCTTATTTTTCTGCACATTGTTGTTCTTCTTTGGTTTATTTTTTTTTACCATTGCAGACTTCCTGGATGTGACCAAAACGTAACATGGGTGCGGCAATACCGTTTCCACACATCTGTGCGTTATTCATCTGCTGCTGGGAGTTACCGGAAACTTCCAGGTTTGAAAACTCCCTAAGTCTCTTGTAACTTCCTCATGAGCTTTCTGCCCGAAATAAACCATTTACCATTCTAACACCTTCTAAAAACGAGCAACGGCGTTACTGAGCGTTTATAATGAGCATTTATAATGAGCAACAACAGGAACACGACTCTAACCATAATATCTGTTTTAGCTTTTATGACAAACCATTTGTTTGTTATTTTTCTATTATCACATTCCAGGAGTCAAAACTTTTTATTTTTTATTGGCAACATTCTCCCATAAAGTCTTTTCTTTCCGAGTTGAGTTGTGTTCATCAGTTGATCATTTTGAGCTTCTTATCACTTATTAACAAACGTTTATTGACTCTTAACCCCTTTGCGACCTTCGCCATACTAATACTGCTCTGCGGGAGCTGCGTTCCCACAAACAGCAGTATAGGTACTGCTCGAGATCGCGGGCAATTAACCCCTCTGATGCCACTGTCAATAGTGACAGCGATACAGAGGAGCATAGTGCAGGGAATGGGTTCCCTGCGCACTTCCATCAGGAAGACCCCCGCAGATGAAGCGATTATTTTTTCTAGAAAATAGTTTCTATTGTGTAAAAGCACCAAAACACACACAAAAAAACACATATAAATGAGGTATTGCTGTTATCGTGCTGACCTGAAGAACAAAGCTGCCTCATTCATTTTACCACACATGAAAGGGTAAAAAAAAAAAAAAAGCAACTCCTGAATTGCTGGTTTTTGTTCATTCTGTCTCCCAAAAATCAAAATAGAAAGCGATCAAAAAATGTCATGTGTCTGAAAATCATACCAATAAAAATGTCAGCTTGTCCCGCAAAAAACAAGCCATAACATGACTCTGTCGACCGAAATATGGAAAAATTATAGCTCTCAAAACGGAAATATAGGGGGCTTCCACATAACTGGTAGCACAAAAGCTAAATGGCTCCTCGCTTTCCAAAAGAAATTCAGCAAATTCTCTACTCCCAAATCCAAATGCCCCCCTCCGTTCTGAGCCCCAGTGTGCCTAAACCACATTTAGCGCCCACATTAAACCAAATTTTGGCATTTCTGAAGTGATGAGAGGCAGCCTAATTTACAGGTGCGTGTCTCCAGAAGCATGAGCTGAGCATAATGTACTGGTCACTACAGAGTACTGGTCACTACAACGGCAGTTTGTAATTTTCACTCAGGAAAGAAATATATCTTGGTACCGTGTTAGCCAGTAGATAGAAAAATATTTAGAATTGAGAGTCCTCAGTGGTTGATACCTTTTAATGGCTAACTGAAAAGATGGTAACAAATTGCAAGCTTTCGAGAATACACAGATCTCTTCATCAGGCAAAGACTAAAACAAATTCTGAAGAATCACATATTTATGCACAACATAGTATAGAAAAAAAAAAAAAAGGAGGGGAAAAAAACCATGGATAAGCCAGGTGACATGAAGCAGAATTACCATGGGTGATAAACAGTTACGTCCATAAATATTGGTCCTCTTCCAGAAGGAACCATCCTGGCCACCATGGATGTGGAATCTTTGTACTCCAATATCCCACACCAGGATGGATTTAATGCCTGCAAATTCTTCCTGGAAAACACAGGGACTGATGCAGATTCTGTGGTGAAACTTATAAAATTCATCCTCACCCACAATTACTTTGAGTTTGACAAGAAGATCTATCTACAGGAGACAGGCACAGCAATGGGAAGTAAAATGGCTCCACATTATGCAAATCTTTTCATGGCCAAGCTTGAAAGTGACTTTTTGTCCTCATGTCCCACCAGGCCTCTGGCGTACTACCGCTACATTGATGACATTTTAATCATCTGGACGGAGTCTGAGCCACAGCTAAAGACGTTCCATGAACAGTTTAATCAATTTCATCCCACCATCAACTTGACACTCAACTACTCCTGTACTGAAATTAACTTTTTGGACACCATCATTAAGCTGCAGAACAATAAAATGGAGACATCCCTGTATCAGAAGCCAATCGACCGTCCAACATACCTTAAATGGGACAGTTTCCATCCAAAACACATAAAAAACTCCATTGTCTACAGCCAAGCCATCAGATACAATCGTATATGTTCCAACCCCATGGATAGGGATGAACACCTTGGTCGCCTCAGAAAGACCTTTTTGAATCAGGGCGACCATCCAAGAACAATTGAAAACCAGATTACAAGAGCCACCAGAATATCAAGGAATCACCTGCTACATTACAAAGCTAAAGAAGAAAATAACCGGGTACCTCTAGTAGTTACCTACAATCCAAATCTGGAGGTGCTAAGGGGAGCTGCACGGAAATTACAACCTTTACTGCAAAAAGATGCCCGACTACAAGCAATTTTTCCAGACCCCCCACTACTGTGTTTTAGGCAGCCCCCAAATCTAAGAAGCAATCATTGTCAAGAGCTCCCTGTCCTCCCCAACAGCTGCAGGTACCTTCCCTTGCAACCAGAAAAAATGTAAAACCTGTCCATGTATAATGACCACGGACAAGATAAAGATCACAGCTCACATCAGGACTACAAGATACCAGGTACTTTCAGCTGTGACACTTCTAATGCGGTGTACCTAATTATTTGTACTAAATGTCCAACTGGGGGTCTGTATGTGGGGGAGACAGGGCAGAAACTGAGAACAATGATAAATTCTCACTGCCACACAATAAGAGAAAAAAGAATGGATCTACCTGTGGCAATACATTTCTGTCTCCCAAATCATAACATTATGGACATGAAATTACTTGTATTAAAAGGTAACTTCAAATCGCAGAAAGACAGGAGAGTCTGGGAATATAAACTGATGACGACCGTTGACACTCTAACTGCAGGAATGAATGTGTCACACGGATTTATGTCTTTTTACATCAACTAATGAACTTGCCCATCAGACCATGTGGGGTCATCACAACAGAACCAGACCCCAATCACAGGACAATAAAACATTCCTTATCTAAGAATTGGCCCAATATTTATGGACGTAACTGTTTATCACCCATGGTAATTCTGCTTCATGTCACCTGGCTTATCCATGGTTTTTTCCCCTCTCCTTTTTTTTTTTTTTTTTCTATACTATGTTGTGCATAAATATGTGGTACTTCAGAATTTGTTTTAGTCTTTGCCTGATGAAGAGACCTGTGTAGTCTCGAAAGCTTGCAATTTGTTACCATCTTTTCAGTTAGCCATTAAAAGGTATCAACCACTGAGGACTCTCAATTCTAAATATAATTTTCACTCAGCAGCATCCACTGCTGCCTGTTTCTGGAAAACACCCATGGAGTCAAAATCGTCACTACATCTGTAGATACATTTCCAAAGGGTGATAATTTCCATAATGGGGTCACTTGAGGGGGGATTCTGCTCTTCTGTCACTTATGGGCTCTTTATATGGAAATCCGCAAACTATCCTAGGAAAATCTGCATTCCTGGAGGCAAATAGCGCTCCGCAGGGGCGTAACTACCGCGGTCGCAGGGGTCGCAATTGCGACGGGGCCCGCAGTGCTTAGGGGCCCACCCAGTCCAGCAGACTGGGCGGGCTCCTAAGAACTCTAAGCTACAAAATGGGCCGCCGGCCCTTTAAATAATTCTTCCTTACAGGCCCTGCTGCGCGTGCACTCGCGATCACGGGTGGGACTGCACTTGACCCGCAGCAGAGCCCCTCCACCGCAGAGAGCCGCACACCACTACTATAGCTGCCACTGCTCTGTGCGCACAGGACCTGTGATGAGGTCACAGGAGGGGAGGAGTTGGAGTCACATGATCAAGGGCTTCCGTGTAGTGCAGGACAGTAGTGCAGTGCTGTTTGTCATCATGCTGGAGGAGGGTAAGCTTTTGTGTGAGGTCAGGAGGGGTTTGGGTGGATGTAGCAGAGCAGTGTGTGTATGAGGTGTACGGAGCGGAGCCGTGTGTGTATGAGGTGTACGGAGCGGAGCCGGGTGTGTATGAGGTGTACGGAGCGGAGCTGGGTGTGCATGAGGTGTACGGAGCAGAGCTGGGTGTGCATGAGGTGTACGGAGCGGAGCCGGGTGTGTATGAGGTGTACGGAGCAGAGCTGGGTGTGCATGAGGTGTACGGAGCAGAGCCGGGTGTGAATGAGGTGTACGGAGCGGAGCCGGGTGTGTATGAGGTGTACGGAGCGGAGCCGGATGTGTATGAGGTGTACGGAGCAGAGCCGGGTGTGCATGAGGTGTACGGAGCGGAGCCGGGTGTGCATGAGGTGTACGGAGCGGAGCCGTGTGTGTATGAGGTGTACGGAGCGGAGCCGGGTGTGCATGAGGTGTACGGAGCAGAGCCGGGTGTGCATGAGGTGTACGGAGCGGAGCCGGGTGTGCATGAGGTGTACGGAGCGGAGCCGTGTGTGTATGAGGTGTACGGAGCGGAGCCGGGTGTGTATGAGGTGTACGGAGCGGAGCCGGGTGTGTATGAGGTGTACGGAGCGGAGCCGGGTGTGCATGAGGTGTACGGAGCGGAGCCGGGTGTGCATGAGGTGTACGGAGCAGAGCCGGGTGTGCATGAGGTGTACGGAGCGGAGCCGGGTGTGCATGAGGTGTACGGAGCGGAGCCGGGTGTGCATGAGGTGTACGGAGCGGAGCCGGATGTGTATGAGGTGTACGGAGCGGAGCCGGGTGTGCATGAGGTGTACGGAGCAGAGCCGGGTGTGCATGAGGTGTACGGAGCGGAGCCGGGTGTGCATGAGGTGTACGGAGCGGAGCCGGGTGTGCATGAGGTGTACGGAGCGGAGCCGGATGTGTATGAGGTGTACGGAGCGGAGCCGGGTGTGTATGAGGTGTACGGAGCGGAGCCGGGTGTGCATGAGGTGTACGGAGCGGAGCCGGGTGTGCATGAGGTGTACGGAGCGGAGCCGTGTGTGTACGAGGTGTACGGAGCGGAGCCGTGTGTGTACGAGGTGTACGGAGCGGAGCCGTGTGTGTACGAGGTGTACGGAGCGGAGCCGTGTGTGTACGAGGTGTACGGAGCGGAGCCGTGTGTGTACGAGGTGTACGGAGCGGAGTCGGGGGTGTACGGAGCGGAGTCGGGTGTGTACGAGATGTCGCATCTCTGCTTCAGGAAAATGGCCGCCGCGATCTCCATCTGGGCACGCGCGGCATCCTGCGGCCATTTTCCTGAAGCCGCGGCCAGCAGAGCGCCGCTTCTGCGCACGCGCGGCCAAAGGAAGATGGCCGCCCCCACCGATCACCAATGAAATGTCGCACATCACGCTATTTTCACTCCCCTGTGCAGTGGATTCGGGACCTTGGGCATGCGCAAACCACTACGCCACCAACGGAAAACTAAGCAAGATCTGGGGGAAGACATCACGCCCATCTGACCAGACCAGCCTGATTGACAGGCGAAAACGACTACTTTGGTAACGTATTTCGGCAGCATAGGTAGGGAATCGGGGTCCACAAAATACACTATTGCAATGCACAGCTCAGGCCCTATTTAACAGTATTTTTATCTCATACGGAAAAAACGGGGTGACAGGTTCCCTTTAAGAGAAAGCCAAAATAACCCCGGGACAGAAGGCGAGAGCAGGGGGGAGGTGCGGGACAGAGCCGCTTTAGGCTAGTTTCACACTAGCGTTAACTGCAATACGCCGCAAATGCGTCATTTTGCCAAAAATACGCATCCAGCAAAAGTTCTTGCTGGATACGTTTTTTCGTCATAGACTAACATTAGCGACGCATTTGCGACGCATTGCCAAACGTCGCGTCCGTTTTGCGACGCTTGGGCGTGTGGTAGTGGACCGTCGGGAGAAAAAAACCTTACATGTAACGTTTTTTGCTCCCGACGGTCCACTTTTTCCGACCGCGCATGCGCGGCCGGAACTCCGCCCCCACCTCCCCGCACTTCCCCGCACCTCACAATGGGGCAGCGGATGCGTGGGAAAAATGCATCCGCTGCCCCCGTTGTGCGGCGGAGACCACACTAGCGTCGGGAACGTCGGCCCGACGCACAGCGACGGGTTGTTCCCGACGCTAGTGTGAAACTAGCCTTAGTCAGGAGAAGCTGAGGAGCTGCAGCCGGTTTACATCAGCCACCCCTGTACCAGAGAGGAGATTGTGAGTTGTGTATATGAGCTGGTATCTCTGGTGTGTGTGTGTGTGTGTGTGGTATCTGTAGTGTGTGTGTGATAACTGTAGTATGTGTGTGATATCTGTAGTATGATGTGTGTGTGTGTGATATCTGTAGTGTGTGTATGTGTGTGTGTGTGTGTGATATCTGTAGTGTGTGTGTGTGTGTGTGTGTGTGATATCTGTAGTGTGTGTGTGTGTGATATCTGTAGTGTGTGTGTGTGTGTGTTATCTGTAGTGTGTGTGTGTGTGTGTGTGATATCTGTAGTATGTCTGTGTGTGTGTGTGATATCTGTAGTGTGTGTGTGTGTGATATCTGTAATATGATGTGTGTGTGATATCTGTAGTATGATGTGTGTGTGTGATATCTGTAGTGTGTGTGTGATATCTGTAATATGATGTGTGTGTGATATCTGTAGTGTGTGTAATAACTGATGTGTGTGTGTGTGTGTGTGTGTGTGTGTGTGTGATATCTGTAGTATGATGTGTGTGTGTGATATCTGTAGTATGTGTGTGTGTGAGGCAGCGGCGTAACTACTACGGTCGCAGCTGCAAGCGGCTCTGGCAGGTCAGGGGGCCGTGAGTCCCCTTGAGCCTGTCTCCCTTATGCTTGTGTCCCCATGTGCCAGTCTCCCTTGCCCATTAGTCCCTGTGTGTCCCCATGTGCCTGTCTCCCTTGTCCCCTTATGCTTGTGTCCCTTGTCCCCGTGTGCCAGTCTCCCTTGCCCATTAGTCCCTGTGTGTCCCCTTGAGCCTGTCTCCCTTATGCTTGTGTCCCCGTGTGCCAGTCTCCCTTGCCCATTAGTCCCTGTGTGTCCCCATGTGCCTGTCTCCTATGTCCCCTTGTGCTTCTGTCAGTCTCCTTTGTCCCCTTGTGCTTGTGTCAGTCTCCTTTGCCCACTAGTCCCTGTGTGTCAGTCTCCCTTTCCCACTTGTCCCTGTGTGTCCCCTTGTGCTTGTATCCCTTGTCCCCTTGTGTCAGTCTCTTGCTCACTAGTCCCTATGTGTCCCCTTGTGCCTGTCTCCCTTGTCCCCTTGTGCTTGTCCCTTGTCCCCGTGTGTCAGTCTCCATTGCCCACTAGTCCCCTTGTATCAGTCTCCCTTGCCCACTATTCCCCGTGTGTCAGTCTCCCTTGCCCACTAGTCCGTGTCCCCGTGTGCCAGTCTCTCTTGTCCACTAGTCCCCGTGTGCCCTTTGTGTCAGTCTCCCTTGCCCACTTGTGTCAGTCTCCCTTGCCCACTAGACCCCTTGTATCCTTCTCCCCTGCCTCCTAGCCCCCATGTGTCCCCTAGTGCCTGTCTTCCTCTGCCCCCTCGTCACCATTTGCTCGTGTCTTTGTCACTGCCCCTGTATGGAGGGGCTGCATTATACTATGAGGGGGGGGGCTGCATTGTATTCTATGGGGCTTACATTGAATTTTATGGCGGGGGGGGCCCCATTTGGAAGTTCGCACCGGGGCCCATAACTTTGTAGTTACGCCACTGGCGCTCCGTCCCTCCTAAGTCTCTCCGTATGGCTAAGTAGTACTATACAGCCACATATGGGCTATTGCCAGGTTCAGTAAAAACTGTGGGACAAATTTTGGTGACTTTTTTCCCCATTTCCCAGTATGAAAATGTAAAACTTGGGGCTAACACACAATCTTGGTGGTAAAAATGTAAATTATTTTATCTTCACTGCTCAATGGTATAAGTGTGTGACACACCTGTGGTGTCAATATAATCACTGCACCACAGATGAATTCATTGAGATGTTTAGTTTGTAAAATGGGGTCACTTATGGGGGTTCTGCTGTGTTGGCACCTCAGGCGCTCTACCAATGTAACATGGCACCCTCAAACAGGTGCAGCAAAAACTGCACTGTAATATGTGCTACTTCCCTTCTGAGCCTTGCACTGTGCCTCAAAAGTGGTTTTTGGTGACATATGTGATATTGGTGAACTCAGGAGAAATTGTACAACAAACTTTGGAGTCTATTCTCTCCTGTTACCCTTGTGAAAATACAAAAATTTTGAGCTAAAAAAGATTTTTGCAGGAAAAATGTGATTTTTTGATTTGTCATGTTTGGAGAGCCCCTGATGTGCCTAAACAGTGGAAACCCCCCACAAATGACCTCATTTTGGAAACCAGACCCCTCAAGGATTTTATCCAGGGATATAGTGAATATTTTGAACCAACAGGTAAGACATAGAATTTGATAACATTAGGTCGTCATATTGAATATGTCGTCATTAGTGTTGAGCTCCAGTTTGCATAGGGTACTCGGATATGCACCGAATATAAGGAGTGCCTGCCCCGCATGTTTCGCTGTGAACACCCGCGATACTTCATGCATACCCAAGCACCCGATGCAAACTCGTGTAGGCAGCACTTGCACTCAAAACTAGACATCATATCGTTGTTTTTTTTAACTTTAAAAAAACAAACAATTCTAACCCCAACCCCCAAAAATATTTTATCATTTTTATCTAACTAAGGAGGTGATAAAGGGGGGGTTGATTTACAATTTTTTTTATGTTGATCACTGTGATAGGGTCTATCAAAGTGATCAAAATGAACTAATAGGAAAAATCTCCTGTATATAGTACAGTACAGACCAAAAGTTTGGACACACCTTCTCATTTAAAGATTTTTCTGTATTTTCATGACTATGAAAAGCGCAAATTCACACTGAAGGCATCAAAACTAAAAAGTAACACGTGGAGAATTATATATAGCGCCCCCACTGCCGCAGGGCCGAGGGGTACCCGGTACCGGGCCTCTGAGTCTCTGCTCTGGGGTTGTCACGGCAGCTAGGCCCCGGTCCGTGACCCTGCCGTGGGGCGCACAGGGGATTACTAGGAGTGGATGATGTAGATGGGGGTGAGGCTGTAGTGGTGCGGTGCAGTAAATAACGAGGACACCAGGTTGCAGTCTCTTTACCTCTTTACTGAAGATCTCTGGGTCCTCAGTCCGGAATACGGTTCACCAGGCTGCGCAAGTCCGGCCGGTCCGATGGCACCTCCGGAGTTCTCCTCACAGGTGGAAATCTGTGCCTTCCTTCTAGCGCTATGTGTTGTGGTCCTTCCCTGCTGTGCTTACGGAAAGTCCCCACAACCGTTGTGTCTGTTTCTTAAGTTCCCTCACAACTCGATTAAATGATGTTCTTCTAATCCTCCGTCCCTCCCTGTTGTTCTGGTTGGGACGGCACCCGTATGACGGGTAGGCTCGGAGCTCTTCCGGGACCCTAGAGTCGCCCCTCTCCACAAGTTGCCCCCCAAGACTGCATAGGTGATTTAAGTTAGACAGCCCGCCTTAGACTGACTGTCCTGCCGCTGTTTAGAGTATTGCTTGAAGCTGAATGTTATGATACCCCCTCGGCGTTCTGGCCACCGGTAGTGCGCCTCAGTAGGGTGTTGCTCCGGTCTTACAGCACGACCCCTACTGGTATTTCTCCTTTTGCTTGATCTCGTTTCTCACTCAGCACAATCTATCTCGCTTCTAGTCCTTCCTTGGGCACCGCCGCTACCCGGAGCAGGCGCGGTCCCGTTACGTTCGTTCAAGTTGCCAAGCCTCTGTCAGGATCCCACCCCTGACAGAGACCCTACTGTATCTTCCCCCACAACACCCTCTGCCACAAGGTGTTGCCTGGTTCCAACCCAGTCAGCTTTCTGATCTAACTTCCTGCCTGACCCCCAGTTTACCCACTATGGTGGGGAGTGGCCTAATGAATAGCACCCTTAGCTCCCCCCGGAGGCCCAGCTGTGAAATGTATTGGTGTCTGTGATACCTGGTCAGATGAACTCCTTCAGTGCCATCAGATGCACCATAGCTCCCCATAGTGGCGGAGCCACAGTACTGCAACGACCAGGACTCTGGGGCGCTGCATATATACTTAACAAAAAAGTGTGAAACAACTGAAAATATGTCTTATATTCTAGGTTCTTCAAAGTAGCCACCTTTTGCTTTGATGACTGCTTTGCACACTCTTGGCATTCTCTTGATGAGCTTCAAGAGGTAGTCACCGGGAATGGTCTTCCAACAATCTTGAAGGAGTTCCCAGAGATGCTTAGCACTTGTTGGCCCTTTTGCCTTCACTCTGCGGTCCAGCTCACCCCAAACCATCTCGATTGGGTTCAGGTCTGGTGACTGTGGAGGCCAGGTCATCTGGCGTAGCACTCCACCACTCACCTTCTTGGTCAAATAGCCCTTACACAGCCTGGAGGTGTGTTTGGGGTCATTATCCTGTTGAAAAATAAATGATGGTCCAACTAAACGCAAACCGGATGGAATAGCATGCCGCTGCAAGATGCTGTGGTAGCCATGCTGGTTCAGTATGCCTTCAATTTTGAATAATTCCCCAACAGTGTCACCAGCAAAGCTCCCCCACACCATCACACCTCCTCCTCCATGCTTCACGGTGGGAACCAGGCATGTAGAGTCCATCCGTTTGTAAAAGAGTGCAGGGTAGACTATGTCACCACAGAACATACAGACCAACTGTTGAGGGGGGTTTATTAACCGGATCGATATTCTCTTAGCAGGGAGAAAACAGTAGAATATAAACTGCAGAAATAACGGTGCAAAATATATGGGAAGCAGTATAACAGAAGTAAACGGAAGTTCTTGGGAAAAACACTTATCAGTCTGATCAGGACTTGCTTGTAGGGTCGTCTTCTCCAAAGTAGGTGCCGGGAAACAGCGACACTTGTCCTCCCTCTGTTATTCATGAGCTGTGTAGTCTCTGGGAACCCGCAACCTGGGGTTTGAGGGGTTAATGTGGTGAGTAGAGGGGATGCTAGGCAAACGGGGTCCCCTGTGCTCTGAGTCTTCTGCCTCAACATTGCAGCCTATCTCGGGAGAACGATGCTCAGTCTATTATTGGGTCTCCCAACAGGAATCAGGGGCTCTGCACTAATGCCGTGGGTGCTAGGGGCCACTGTCTCTGCACCGGTCACTGTCTTTGCATGGGTCAATGTATTTGCATGAGCGTCAGGGCGCACCTCTCCAGTCACAGCAGAGTCTGCTTTCACATACTCACAAGATGCAGTCTTTCTGGACAATCTTCCTGTCTCAGTCCTCCAACCGGGAGCTCTCTCTCTCGTTCCCGGAGCACAGCTGTGTGCTGTTCTGTCTGCTGTATCCGCTGCTCTCTGCTGGACACACTGCTCTCTCTGCTGTGCACGCTGCTCTCTCTGCTGTGCACGCTGCTCTAGCCCTGGAAAGCGTGCCTCTTTTCTCTCTCAGCCCGGCTTCCTTCCTGTCCCGGCCTCTAAGTCTGCCCCCAGGGAAACCTGCTGCACAGCTAAGTGGTTCCAGGCACAGAGCAGAGAAGGTAACCCCCTTACATGTTCACCTTTTCTGTGTCACACAAAGACATGGTGGTTGGAACTATTTTACCACGAAGGCCTGCTGCACAAAGTCTCCTCTTAACAGTTGTTGTAGAAATGTGTCTGCTGCTAGAACTCTGTGTGACATTGACCTGGTCTCTAATCTGAGCTGCTGTTAACCCCTTCATGACCGTGGGATTTTCCGTTTTTCCGTATTCGTTTTTCACTCCCCTCCTTCCCAGAGCCATAACTTTTTTATTTTTCCGTCAATTTGGCCATGTGAGGGCTTATTTTTTGCGGGACGAGTTGTACTTTTGAACGACATCATTGGTTTTACCATGTCGTGTACTAGAAAAAGGGAAAAAAATTCCAAGTGCGGTGAAATTGCAAAAAAAGTGCAATCCCACACTTGTTTTTTGTTTGGCTTTTTTGCTAGGTTCACTAAATGCTAAAACTGACCTGCCATTGTGATTCTCCAGGTCATTACGAGTTCATAGACACCTAACATGACTAGGTTGTTTTTTACCTAAGTGGTGAAAAAAAATTCCAAACTTTGCAAAAAAATAAATAAATAAAATTGCGCCATTTTCCGATACCCGTAGCGTCTCCATTTTTCGTGATCTGGGGTCGGGTGAGGGCTTATTTTTTGCGTGCCGAGCTGGCATTTTTAATGATAGCATTTTGGTGCAGATACGTTCTTTTGATCGCCCGTTATTGCATTTTAATGCAATGTCGTGGCGACCAAAAAAACGTAAATCTGGCGTTTCGATTTTTTTTTTCATTACGCCGTTTAGCGATCAGGTTAATGCTTTTTTTTTATTGATAGATCGGGCGATTCTGAACGCGGCGATACCAAATATGTGTAGGTTGGGGGTTTTTTTTATTGATTTATTTTGATTGGGGCGAAAGGGGGGTGATTTAAACTTTTTTATATTTTTTTTATTTTTTTCACATTTTTTTTTACTTTTTTTTTTAACTTTTACCATGCTTCTATAGCCTCCATGGGAGGCTAGAAGCAGGCACAGCCCGATCGGCTCTGCTACATAACAGCGATCATCAGATCGCTGTTATGTAGCTAAAATGCAGGTGTGCTGTGAGCGCCGACCACAGGGGGGCGCTCACAGCCACCGGCGATCAGTAACCATAGAGGTCTCCAGGACCTCTATGGTTACCTTCCTGACGCATCGCCGACCCCCGATCATGTGACGGGGGTCGGCGATGCGCTCATATCCGGCCGCACGGCCGGATGCGGTAGTTAAATGCCGCTGTCTGAGTTTGACAGCGGCATTTAACTAGTTAATAGCGGCGGGTGATCGCGATTTCACCCGCCGCTATTGCGCGCACATGTCAGCTGTAAAAAACAGCTGACATGTCGCGACTTTGATGTGCGCTCACCGCCGGAGCGCACATCAAAGCGGGGGTCCCGACATGTGACGTACTATCCCGTCACATGTCGGGAAGGGGTTAACCTGAGATTACTGAGGCTGGTGACTCGGATACACTTATCCTCAGAAGCAGAGGTGACTCTTGGTCTTCCTTTCCTGGGGCGGTCCTCATGTGAGCCAGTTTCTTTGTAGCGATTGATGGTTTTGGCAACTGCACTTGGGGACACTTTCAAAGTTTTCCCAATTTTTCGGACTGACTGACCTTCATTTCTTAAAATAATGATGGCCACTCGTTTTTCTTTACTAAGCTGCTTTTTTCTTGCCATCATACAAATTTTAACAGTCTATTCAATAGGACTATCAGCTGTGTATCCACCAGACTTCTGCTCAACACAACTGATGGTCCCAACCCCATTTATAAGGCAAGAAATCCCACTTATTAAACCTGGCAGGGCACACCTGTGAAGTGAAAACCATTGTTAGGGCAAGCGGAACACACCAAATAAAGGGATAGATTCGAGGTGCGTTCGCAGCCCGGGGTCCACCGTGCAGAGATGGTACCTGATGCTATGTAATGGCAGATGGACGCTGAACTCACACGTGGGTTCGGCTTCACCCCGTGTGAAATAGTAGCGAGCTCTGTTGCTTCACAGAGTCGCAATATACTCAGAGAGTAATACTCTAACTAGGGTTGTGCTGGCTCTGGAACTCTTCTGTGCTAACCGCACACATGAAGGAACCAGATGCTAAGTGCCCCCACTGATGCTAGCTTCAACTATAAGGCTGCTTCACACTGGCGGTATTTGGTCAGTATTTTACATCAGTATTTGTAAGTCAAAACCAGGAGTGGAACAATTAGAGGAAAAGTATAATAGAAACATATGCACCACTTCTGCATTTATCACCCACTCCTGGTTTTGGCTTACAAATACTGATGTAAAATACTGACCAAATACCGCCAGTGTGAAGCAGCCTTATAGTTGAAGCTTCTTAAGGACCTTTCTAGTGGACCAATAGGAGCTGCTACAGGACCTGAGCGTGTGACCCCCGACCTCCAATGAGGTCTTCCCTTGGGCATGCTCAGAAGGAGAAAAGCAGGACTTAGTCCCAGAAGCGTCTGCTCATCGCTGACCAGTACAGGCTACAATGGCTGAGCTTGGAAGGGCAGCAATAACCAAGCGCAGAGTATATGCCTGAGCCAGACGCTGGGACCGATGTCTTCACTGCGGCTGGAGAAGAATGGGAGACTGCAGTGGAGGTGATTCAAGATTCCCCCTGTGCAGCGGTGGGAACTCGACAGCTAATATTCCTCCCCTCCTTGGACCTCGCTCTACTTGAAGGCAGCAATGAGCTGCGGAGCTTGAATATGCTCAGCAGGCTCCCTGGACTTGTTTTCTGGGCCATAACCCTTCCAATCCACCAAAAAAAATGTTTTGCCATGTACCACCTTACACCCCAAGATAGAGTTCACCTCGTAATCATCCGTAGACGAACCCGATGTCCCGGCAGATGACTCGGAAAACCGGGACATGTGTACAGGCTTTAAGAGGGACACATGAAAGGTGTCGGTGATGTCTAGGCGCGGAGGAAGAGCCAGACAATAGACCACAGGGTTAACCTGTTCCAGGACCTTGAAGGTACCCAAGTAGCGTGGTGCAAACTTAGTGGACTCAACTCGCCGCCTGATGTTCGCACGGAGAGCCACACTAAATCGGCAGGAGCAAAGGTTGGAGCGGGGCGCCGATGTGCATCGGCGGAGGACCTCATTCTCTCCTTGGAGGCCCGGATGGCATCCTGAGTGCGGTCCCAAATGTCACGTGCCTCCACAGCCCAGTCTGCCACCCTGGAGTCAGCTGAAGACAGGGGCATAGGCACAGGAACCCTCGGATGCTGGCCGTAGTTAAGGAGGAACAGGGTCTGCCCAGTGGAGTCGGCTACGGCGTTGTTCAGCGCAAACTCAGCCCACGATAGCAAGGATGCCCAGTCATGCTGCCTGGCTGAAACAAAATGTTGCAGATATGTGATCAAGGTCTGGTTGGCCCTCTCTACCAACCCATTCGTCTTGGGATGGTATGCTGAAGAGAGATTCAGCTCAATGCTGAGTAGACAACAAAGCTCTCTCCAGAACCGAGACGCAAACTGGGGATCCCGGTCACTGACAATTTTGTCCGGCATACCGTGTAGGCGGAAAATGTGTTAAATAAACAACGCTGCCAGAGCCCGTGCAGAAGGTAGCCGTGGAAGAGGCATCAAGTGCACCATTTTGGAAAATTGGTCGGTGATCACCCAAATAATGGTGCAGCTACGCGACTTGGGTAAGCCCACCACAAAGTCCATCCCTACCATCTCCAGGACCTGTCCGCCACCAGCAGGGGGTAAAGTAACCCAGCTGGCCGCTGTCGAGGAGACTTATTCTTGGCGCAGGAGACACACGCCCGAATATAGTCTCCGACGTCATGGGCCATATGCGGCCACCAGTACGTCCTCGTCAGTAGCTCAGATGTCCTCTTGGTCCCAAAATGTCCACCCACCCTGGATGAGAGAGCCCAAGAGAAAACCTTCAGTTGCAAATTAGATGGTACGAAAGTCTTGCCCGGGGGCACAGACTCTAGCGAAACCGGAGCCACGGTTCTCAGGCTCTCAGAAGGGACAATAAGCCGAGGCTCCTCTGATGATGATGATGATGAAACTATGGGGTGGGAGAGAGCGTCGGCACGAATGTTCTTCTCCCCGGTGTGAAGGTCTTGGAGAAGAAGAAGCAAGGATGCTTCCGACCTTGAGCATCCTTTTGGAAGAGGACTGCTCCAGCACCGACGGATGAGGCATCCACCTACATTATAAACGGCTTATCTACATCGGGGCGATGTGGGATGGGAGCGCTAGAAAAAGGAGACTTAATAAAGAGGAAGGCCTTGGAGACCTCCTCCGACCACAATTTAGGATTTGCTCCCTTCTTGGTGAGGGCTACCAAGGGAGCTACCAAAGTTGAGAAGTGAGGAATGAACTGGCGATAATAGTTAATGAACCCCATAAACCGCTGCACCACTTTGAGAGAATGGGGTTCTTGCCAGTCCGTCACAGCCTGTAGCTTGGCAGGATCCATAGCCAAACCCTGGGCAGAGATGATATAGCCAAGGAAAGGCAAGGACTCCTGGTCAAACACACACTTCTCGAACTTGGCGTAGAGGGAGTTTGCCCGTAAGACGTCGAAGACTTTGCAAACCTCTTTCTGGTGGGAGTCAATATCTGGAGAGTAGATGAGAATATCATCCGAATAGACTACGCCCGAGGTGGTGAGCATATCCCAGAAGATATCATTCACAAAGTCTTGGTAAATGGCTGGGGTATTACAGAGCCCAAAGGGCATTACCAGATATTCATAGTGCCCATCCCTGGTGTTAAAAGCAGTCTTCCATTCGTCCCCCTCACGGATGTGAATCAGGTTGTAAGCACCCCGCAGAGCTAGTTTAGTAAATACCCTTGCTCCCTGTAGCCTATCGAAGAGCTCAGATATTAGGGGCAGAGAGTATTTATTCTTAACGATGATGGCGTTAAGACCCCTGTAGTCTATGCATGGACGTAGTTCTCCGTTCTTCTTCTGCACGAAGAAGAACCACACCCCTGCAGGTGACACTGACTTCCTAATGAACCCTCTTGCCAGATTCTCCTGGATGTACTGAGATATTGCCTCCGTCTCCGGGAGAGATAACGGATAGACTCGACCCCGAGGAGGCTCAGCACCAGGCAAGAGGTCAATAGGACAGTCATAGGGGCGGTGAGGCGGAAGGGTCTCCACAGCCCTTTTGGAGAACATGTCCGCATAGGGCCAATAGTGTTTGGGGAGAGAGGAAAGATCTGCGTGTACCTCAGTAGTAGCAACATGAACACACTCCCTCTGACATCTACCCTCACAAGATTCACCCCATCCCAAAATTCTGCCTGTGGACCGCTCTGTATGTGGGGAGTGGTACCGTAGCAAAGGTATCCCTAACAGGACCTCATCAATTCCCTCAGGAATGACGAGTGAGGAAATAATCTCCTGATGAGATGGTGACATAGAAAGAGTAAATGGGATTGTCTGGTGTGTTATCTGTGAGGGCAGTGTCGACCCATTCACCACTCGTACGGTCACTAGCTTGGCGAGCATTACCAGGGGTATTGCATGTCATTGGGCAAAGGCAGATGACATAAAATTGTCCTCCACCCCGGAATCCACGCAAAGCTCTACCGTATGAGTGGATGGGCCTATGGTAATTGTCCCCTTAAAGGACAGTTTGGAGGAAAACGTCTCTGTGTCTAGTGTACCTCCACCTACAACCACTAGACGCTGACGTTTTTCCCGACCACTGGGGACATCTGGAAGCAAGATGTCCTGACTGCCTGCAGACATGACAGACCTTGAGTGCTCGAGCGGTTCGGGACTTAGATCCTGCTCGTGACACCTCCATGTCCTCATGTGACTTGGATGCCTGGACCGGAGATTCCAAAGGTTTGGCAAAGGTGGGTGCCAGCCGAAACCTCTGCCTACACTGGGCTTGCTCCAACCTTCACTCGTTAAAACGAAGGTCTATGTAAGTTGATACTGCTATTAGCTCCTCCAGTGTGGCGGGAATCTCCCTAGTGGCTAAAGCGTCCTTCACATGGCCAGCCAGCCCCCTCCAAAATACAGGGATGAGGGCTTTATGCGAACACTCCAGCTCAGATGCTAAAGTCTGGAAGTGGACGGCAAATTGGCTGACCATGGACGAGCCCTGAGTTAATGCCAGCAGTTGGAGCGCTGTCTCATAGGTGACTCGAAGTCCTAAACAGAACTGTTTTCAAAGTACTCAAGAACAGCGGAGCACTCTGCACCACATGATGCCACGCTCCCACAGAACATGGGCATAGCCCACTTCAACGCCCTGTCCGACAGGAGAGATATAATAAATCCCACCTTTGCCCGCTCTGTGGGAAAACGTGCAGCCAGGAGCGAGAGGTGTATTGCGCACTGGCTCATGAAACCCCTACATGATTGGCTATCACCAGAATATTTATCTGGCAGCGGGAGGCGAGATAAGGTCGGAACAGGGGTCGCAGTGGACAAACTTGCTGCAGCCACGCTAGCAGCCTGAACAGCTACTGCGGCAACATCCACAGCTGAGGTTGTGCGCTTGAGAGCTGCCAACCTGCCCTCCAGCTGCTGGATGTACTGCAGCAGTTGCTGTTCATCCGCCATTACTAGCCAGACCCTGGTGCTAGTATACTGTTAGGGCTAGTGGAACGCACCAAATAAAGGGATAGATACGAGGTGTGTTCGCAGTCTGGAGTCCACCGTGCAGAGATGGTACCTGCTGCTATGTAATGGCGGATGCAAGCTGAACTCACGCGTGGGTTCGACTTCACCCCGTGTGAAATAGTAGCGAGCTCTGTTGTTTCACAGAGTCGCAAAATACACAGAGGGTAATACCCTAACTAAGGTTGTGCTTACTCTGGAACTCTTCTGTGCTAACCGCACACATGAAGGAACCAGATGCTAAGCCAAGTGGCTAAGTGCCCCCACTGATGCTAGCTGCCTGCATGACTGTACAGTCCCAGATCGAGACACACCACATGTAATCAGAGTGGTAGAGCATCCACTGGCATTAGTCCTAAACAAAATATACTAGCGCATGGCCGTGCGGCCATGCGAACCTTTTATAGTTGCAGCTTCTTCAGGACCTTCCTAGTGGACCAATAGGAGCTGCTACAGGATCTGAGCCTGTGACCCCCGGCCTCCAATGAGAGGTCTTCCCTTGGGTATGCTCAGAAGGAGAAAAGCAGAACTTAGTCCCAGAAGCATCTGCTCGCTGCTGACCAGTACTGGCTACAATGGCTGAGCCTGGAAGGGCAGCAGTAACCAAGCGCAGAGTATCTGCCTTAGCCAGATGCTGGGACCGACGTCTCCGCTGAGCAGGCTCCACTGCGGCTAGAGAAGAATGGGAGACCGCAGCGGAAGTGGTTCGAGATTCCCCCTGTGCAGCAGCGGGAACTCGACACCTAACAACCATTTCTGGTGACTACCTCTTGAAGCTCATCAATAGAATGCGAAGAGTGGGCAAAGCAAAAAGTGGCTACTTTGAAGAAACTAGAATATAAGACATGTTTTCAGTTGTTTCACACTTATTTGTTAAGTATATAATTCCACATGTGTTAATTCATAGTTTTCATACCTTCAGTGTGAATTTACAATTTTCATAGTCATGAAAATACAGAAAAATCTTTAAATGAGAAGGTGTGTCCAAACTTTTGGTCTGTACTGTATATAGTGTACAAGTAGTACAGGGATCACGAGTGACATTATACACAGGAGCTCTATATATGGTGTATGGTGTACAGGTAATACAGTAATCACCAGTGACATTATACACAGGAGCTCTGTTTATAGTCTGTAGTGTACAGTTATATATTGATCATCAGTGACATATACAGGAGCTCTGTAAATACACACGTGGTTAAAATTGTTGGTACTGCTCGATTAATGACAGAAAACCCCACAATGGTCACATAAGTAGTTTGAATCTGACAAAAGTAATAATAAATAAAAAATCTATGAAAATGAATAAATGAAAGTTAGAGATTGCTTTTCATCCATGCTTCCACTGAATTAAAAAAAATAAATAAAACTCATGAAATCGGCCTGGACAGAAACTATGGGACCCTGAACTTAATATTTTGTTGCACAACCTTTTGAGGCAATCACTGCTATCACACGATTACTTTAACTGTCAATGAGACGTCTGCACCTCTCAACAGGTATTTTGGCCGCTCCTCAAGAGCAAACTGCTCCAGTTGTCTCGTGTGTGAAGGTTGCCTTTTCCAGACAGTATGTATTAGCTCTTTCCAAAGACGCTCAATAGGATTTGTTAAAAATTCTGTGGAAGCATGGTTGAAAAGCAATATCTGGCTTTCATTTGTTAATTTCCATAGAACTTTTATTTATTATTACTTTTGTCAGATTCATGTTCTTTCAGTGATCATTTTGGTCTTTCTGTCACTAAACATGGGGTATCAACAATTTTGACCACGTGTGTAGTATCAGTGTACAGGTGGTACAGGGATCACCAGTGACATTATACACAGGAGCTCTGTTTATAGTGTCAGTGTACAGGTAATAGTGATCACCAGTGACATCACACACAGGAGCTCTGTTTATAGTGTCAGTGTACAGGTAATACAGTGATCACCAGTGACATTATATACAGGAGCTCTGTATATAGTGTCAGTGTACAGGTAATACAGTGATCACCAGTGACATTATATACAGGAGCTCTGTTTATAGTGTCAGTGTACAGGAAATACAGTGATCACCAGTGACATTATACACAGGAGCTCTGTATATAGTGTCAGTGTACAGGTAATACAAGGATCACCAGTGACATTATACACAGGAGCTCTGTATATAGTGTCAGTGTACAGGTAATAGTGATCACCAGTGACATTATACACAGGAGCTCTGTATATAGTGTAGAGTGTACACAGGTAATACAATGATCACCAGTGACATTATACACAGGAGCTCTGTATATAGCGCACAGGTAATACAGCGATCTCCAAATGACATTATACAGAGGAGCTCTGTATAGAGTATTCAGTGAATAGTCAGTGTACAGGTAACACACTGACTCACCAGTAACATCTCTAATTGAAGTCCTTCATTTCGCTTTTCTTCTTCATCCAGTTCAGACCGCTATTCCCTCTTCCAACCAGGACTCGTCTTTGCAGAAAATTACCCAGTTATCTAGAGGATATTCCCCAATTTTTCCCCAACCTTCACACTTCACCAGATGTAGCAAAAAGCGACCGTGTCGCCCTGCACAGTGACAAGACCTCTCTTCCTCCACACTGAAAACAGTATCCTCAAAAACAATATCCTTTAATTAGCCGCTACAGTAATAATATCCCACATTTTGGACCCCATATGTCCTCCTATTTTGGACCCAACGTATCCTCCCATTCTGGACCCCACGTGTCCTCCCATTCTGCGTCATGTCTCCCCATATTGCCCCCATAGTCATCCATTATAGTATAATGCATCTCTTAGTCGTATATAGTAGTATAATGCAGCCCCATAGCAGTAGAATGCCGACCCATAGTAGTATCATGCAGACCCATAGTATAATGCAGGCCCTGCTGCTGGGGCCTGGTGAGCAGAGGAGAGTGGGCCCACTGCGGGGCCCCTCTGCACGCCAGGCTCCATACGCCAGTAAGGGCAGTAATGTCCTGATGGCGGCTCTAATACACAGGTGCTACGCAGAGTTTTAACACGCACTCGTGTAAATAAAAAACTGGTTTTTTTCCACAAAAGTGTTTCTTTAGCCACAAATTTTTCATTTTCACAAGGGTAACAGGAGAAAATAGACCACCACATTTGTTGTCCACTTTCTAAGCAGTATGACAATAATAATAATAATGTCGGAAATTACTGTTTGTGCGCATGGCAGGGCTCGGAGAGGAGGTAGCACAGACTTTCCTGGAATGATTTGCAGACACCATGTCACATATGAAGAGCTATTTAGGTGCTGAAACAGCAGAAACCCTCACAAGTGACTCTATATTGGAAACTACAACCCTCAAGGAATTCATCTAAGTGTGTGGTGAGCACTTTGAAACCTCGGGGTTTTCATAGAATTGTGTTACCTCTTTTATCACGATGCCCCATAAATGTTTGACTATGAAACCTAATACAATGACTGTTACATTTGGTGAGTGAGAACTTCATGTCTTCGCTTTGTATCGTACATTGTAGTTTGTATCGTACATTGTAGTTTGTATCAGTCACTTATCTCCCCAGTATTTGTGAAATCACTGTGTTCCTTATTTTTCTGCACATTGTTGTTCTTCTTTGGTTTATTTTTTTTTACCATTGCAGACTTCCTGGATGTAACCTAAAACGTAACATGGGTGCGGTAATACCATCTGCTGCTGGGAGTTACCGGAAACTTCCAGGTTCGAAAACTCCCTAAGTCTCTTGTAACTTCCTCATGAGCTTTCTGCCCGAAATAAACCATTTACCATTCTAACACCTTCTAAAAACGAGCAACGGCGTTACTGAGCGTTTATAATGAGCATTTATAATGAGCAACAACAGGAACACGACTCTAACCATAATATCTGTTTTAGCTTTTATGACAAACCATTTGTTTGTTATTTTTCTATTATCACATTCCAGGAGTCAAAACTTTTTATTTTTTATTGGCAACATTCTCCCATAAAGTCTTTTCTTTCCAAGTTGAGTTGTGTTCATCAGTTGATCATTTTGAGCTTCTTATAACTTATTAAGAAACGTTTATTGACTCTTAACCCCTTTGCAACCTTCGCCATACTAATACTGCTCTGCGGGAGCGGCGTTCCCACAAACAGCAGTATAGGTACTGCTCGAGATCGCGGGCAATTAACCCCTCTGATGCCTCTGTCAATAGTGACAGCGATACAGAGGAGCATAGTGCAGGGAATGGGTTCCCTGCGCACTTCCATCAGGAAGACCCCCACAGATGAATTGCTGAGTATCAGATCAGTGATTATTTTTTTCTATAAAATAGTTTCTATTGTGTAAAAGCACCAAAACACACAAAAAAACACATATAAATGAGGTATCGTTGTTATCGTACTGACCCGAAGAACAAAGCTGCCTCATTCATTTTACCACACATGGAATGGTAAAAAAAAAAAAGCAACTCCTGAATTGCTGGTTTTTGTTCATTCTGTCTCCCAAAAATCAAAATAGAAAGCGGTCAAAAAATGTCATGTGTCTGAAAATCGTACCAATATAAAAATGCCAGCTGGTCCTGCAAAAACAAAAGCCATAACATGACTCTGTCGACCGAAATATGGAAAAATTATAGCTCTCAAAATATGGTGATGCAAAAACTAGTTTTTGCAATAAAAAGCGTCTTGTAGTGTGTTACAGTAGCCAAACATAAAAACCCGATATAAATCTGGTATCACTGTAATCGCACCGACCCGAAGAATAAAGTTGCCGAATCACTTATACCGTACGAGGAATGGTGCAAACAATAAATAAAATCATTTGTTCATTCTGCCTCCCAAAGATCGAAGTAAGACTCGGCGCACATTTATCCTGCGCTCTGTGTTGAGCGCTTACACATGGGTTTCTGTGTAAATCTCTGAAATAAGTGATTCAAACAGAAACTCTGGTGGAAGATTCCCTATAATTAGGCAGATGGAGCCACTGTGGACACCGTTTGGCCTATGATCAGGTGGTGTCCATCTTTTTAGGATTGCATAATAGTGCTGTCGGCCACAGTTTTATGCACTTCTGAAGGACAGACGGGGTCCAGAGTAACTCTGCTGGCTCATTATAGTGAATTTATCCTTCAGGAGTTTCATCTGTCACGTCACTCAGAGATTTAGATGGAAACCCCGATGTAAGTGGTCAGCGTACAACGACGGATAAATGTGATCATAAATGTTATGTAAAATGTTCCCAATAAAAGCTACAACTCAATGCACAAAAAAGCAAGTCCCCACTCAGGTCCATCATCTGTTAATGGATATATAGGGGGCTTCCACATAACTGGTAGCACAAAGGCTCTGGAAAAGCTAAATGGCTCCTCGCTCTCCAAAAGAAATTCAGCAAATTCTCCACTCCCAAATCCAAATGCCCCCCTCCCTACTGAGCCCCAGTGTGCCTAAACCCCATTTAGCGCCCACATGTTTGGCATTTCTGAAGTGATGAGAGTCCACCTAATTTACAGGTGTGTGTCTCTAGAAACATGAGCTGAGCATAATGTACTGGTCACTACAACGTACTGGTCACTACAGTGTACTGGTCACTACAACGTACTGGTCACTACAGAGTACTGATTGCTACGGTGTACTGGTCACTACAACGGCAGTTTGCAATTTTCACTCAGCAGCATCCACTGCAAAATCATCACTACATCTGTAGGTAAATTCCCAAAGGGTTATCATTTCCAAAATGGGGTCATTTGAGGGGGGATTCTGCTTTTCTAGCACTTAGGGGCTCTTTATATGGAATCCGCAAACTATTCTAGGAAAATCTGTGCTCCAGGAGGCAAAGAGCGCTCCATCCCTCCCGAGTTTCTCCGTATGGCTAAGTAGCACTGTTCAGCCACATGTGGGGTATTGCCACGTTCAGCAGAAACTGTGGGACAAGTTATGGTGACATTTTTACCCATTTCCCAGTATGAAAATGTAAAACTTGGGGCTAACACACAATCTTGGTGGTAAAAATGTAAATTATTTTATTTTTACTGCCCAATGGTATAAAAGTCTGTGACACACCTGTGGTGTCAATATAATCACTGCACCACAGATTAATTCATTGAGAGGTTTAGTTTGTAAAATGGGGTCACTTATGGGGGGTTCTGCTGTTCTGGCACCTCAAGGGCTCAGTCAAGGTAACATGGCACCCTCAAACAGGTGCAGCAAAATCTGCCCTAATATGGCGTTTCTGCCCTTCTGAGCTTTGCACTGCGCCTCCAAAGTGGTTTTTGATGACATATGTGATATCGGTGAACTCAGGAGAATTTACCCAACAAACTTTGTAGTCTATTCTCTCCTGTTGCCCTTGTGAAAATACAAAATTTCGAGCTAAAAAAAGATTTTTACAGGAAAAATTTGATTTTTTTATTTGTCATGTTTGAAGAGGGCCTGATGGGCCAAAACAGTGGAAACCCCCCACAAGTGACCCCATTTTGGAAGCTACACCCCTCATAGATTTTATCCAGGGATAGAGTGAATATTTTGAACCCACAGGTACTAAATAGAATTTGATAACATTAAGTCGCCATATTGAATATGTCGTCATTAGTGTTGAGCGCAAGTGCTACTGCGCTTGCCATTTTTTTTTCCATGAAGATGACTCCGGGTCAGGAGGAAGCGGGAGATTTCGGAGGTACTGGGGGGCATCATTTCTCTATCCTCTGACACGTACTGTATATCATGTCAGGAGAAAAATCATTGAAACAACCGGTACACATTTTTTTGTGATTGCTGTTATTCACCAAATAACGGCGATCATGTGATTGGACACAGGAAAATCTGGCCAAGATCATGTTCTTCGGGGTCTCGCTTCCACCGCGTATTGGCGTGCGCTTTGTGTGATGGAGCAATATGTGAGCATTTGGGGCCCCATTTTAAAGTTTTGCCCAGGGCCCCACTCTGTCTAAAACCGGCCCTGGTTGTAGCCTCTGTGGCCTTTCAGGTAAAAGGTAAAGTGTATATAATGACAGACACGTGACACTTAGATTGTATACAGGGGGGACGTCCTGTCTCTAAGCATGGGACTTACAAAGGGAATTGCTTGTACCCAGGGCCGTATTTGCCACTAGGCACGTGAGGGCACGTGCCTAGGGCGGGGACAATGAGGGGGCAGCACCTGAGCAAGGTTTGGTTGGGTTTTTTTTGTTTTTTTGTTTTTTAAAGCTGGGTCACCTCCCGACCGACCCCGCCCCAACGCCCCCCGCCCTCCCTCGCCCCCTGCCTCCCACCCACCCTCCTTGAAGACGATACTCACCCTGCTCCAGCGATGCCTGGTCTCGGCGTCTGGAGCTCATCCTGAATGAGCGGTCACGTGGTACCGCTCATTAAGGTCATGAATATGCACATATTCATGACCTTAATGAGTGGTATCACCTGACCGCTCACGCAGGAAGAAGGTGCAGCGCCGAGAGTCGGGACAGCCAGAGGGACGTCGCGGCCGCGCGGTGAGGAACAGGTGAGTATGAGGGATGGGGGGACAGGGGAGGGGGGATGAAGAAGGACGGTAAGCTGCGCCATTCAAGATGGGGGGGTTGAGAGATGAGCGATGCATGCGGGGGGGTGGAATATGAGCCATGCATACGGGGGGGTGGAGAGATGAGCGATGCATACAGGGGGGGTGGAATATGAGCCATGCATACAGGGGGGGAAATATGAGCCATGCATACAGGGGGGGGAAATATGAGCCATGCATACAGTAGAGGGGGGAATTTGAGCCATGCATACAGGGGGGAATATGAGCCATGCATACAGGAGGGGGGGTCATTATACAGTATGGAGAACTGTGTGTGGCCATTATACAGTATTGAGCATCATGTGTGGCCGTTATACAGTATTGAGCATCATGTGTGGCCGTTATACAGTATGGAGGATCATGTGTGGCCGTTATACAGTATGGAGCATCATGTGTGGCCATAATACAGTATTGAGCATCATGTGTGGCCGTTATACAGTATGGAGCATCATGTGTGGCCAATGGCCATTATACAGTATGGAGCATCATGTGTGGCCGTTATACAGTATGGAGCATCATGTGTGGCCAATGGCCATTATACAGTATGGAGCATCATGTGTGGCCATTATACAGTATTGAGCATTATGTGTGGCCGTTATACAGGATGGAGCATCATGTGTGGCCATTATACAGTATGGAGCATCATGTGTGGCCGTTATACAGTATTGAGCATCATGTGTGGCCAGTGGCCATTATACAGTATAGAACATCATGTGTGGCCATTATACAGTATTGAGCATCATGTGTGGCCATTATACAGTATGGAGCATCATGTGTGGCCAATGGCCATTATACAGTATTGAGCATCATGTGTGGCCGTTATACAGTACTAGATGGTGGCCCGATTCTAACGCATCGGGTATTCTAGAATATGTATGCGTAGTGTATAGCACAGCCCACACAGTACATTGCGCAGCCCACGCAGTACATTGCGCAGCCCACATAGTATATTGCGCAGCCAAGTAGTATATTGCGCAGCCAAGTAGTATATAGCACAGCCCATGTAGTATATTGCCCAGCGTATGTAGTAAATTGCCCAGCCTATGTAGTATATTGCCCAGCCACGTAGTATATTGCCCAGCCACGTAGTATATTGCCCAGCGTATGTAGTATATTGCCCAGTGACGTAGTATATTGCCCAGCGTATGTAGTATATTGCCCAGCCTATGTAGTATATTGCCCAGCCTATGTAGTATATTGCCCAGCCACGTAGTATATTGCCCAGCCAATGTAGTATATTGCCCAGCCACGTAGTATTTTGCCCAGCCTATGTAGTATATTGCCCAGCCACGTAGTATATTGCCCAGCCATGTAGTATATTGCCCAGCCACGTAGTATATTGCCCAGCCAATGTAGTATATTGCCCAGCCATGTAGTATTTTGCCCAGCCTATGTAGTATATTGCCCAGCCACGTAGTATATTGCCCAGCCATGTAGTATATTGGCCAGCCACGTAGTATATTGCCCAGCCACGTAGTATATTGCCCAGCCATGTAGTATATTGGCCAGCCACGTAGTATATTGCCCAACGTATGTAGTATATTGCCCAGCCTATGTAGTATATTGCCCAGCCACGTAGTATATTGCCCAGCGTATGTAGTATATTGCCCAGTGACGTAGTATATTGCCCAGCGTATGTAGTATATTGCCCAGCCTATGCAGTATATTGCCCAGCGTATGTAGTATATTGCCCAGCTACTTAGTATATTGCCCAGCGTATGTAGTATATTGCCCAGCCTATGTAGTATATTGCCCAGCCACGTAGTATATTGCCCAGCCTATGTAGTATATTGCCCAGCCACGTAGTATATTGTCCAGCGTATGTAGTATATTGCCCAGTGACGTAGTATATTGCCCAGCCTATGTAGTATATTGCCCAGCGTATGTAGTATATTGCCATGTGGGCATAATATTCCTGTTAAAAAAAAAGAAATAAAATAAAAAAAGTTATATACTCACCTTTCGGAGCCTCCAGATCCAGAACCGGCCTTTCCCGCTTGCGATACTCCGGTGACTGCTCCATGCTGCGGTCTCGCGAGATGATGACGTAGCAGTCTCGCGAAACCGCAACGTCATCATCTCGCGAGATTGCAGCATGGAGCAGTCACCGGAGCGTCGCAAGCGGGAAAAAGTGGTTCTGGATCCGAGGGGCCCACGGACGGTGAGTATATAACGTTTTTTTTATTTTATTTGTTATTTTTAACCTTCGGTTTACTATTCATGCCGCATAGGCAGCATGAATAGTAAAAAGGTGGTCACACAGGGTTAATAGCAGCGGTAATGGACTGTATTACACCGCGGCATAACGCGGTCCGTTACCGCCGGCATTAACCCTGTGTGAGCGGTGAGCGGAGGGGTGTATACGGGCGCCAGGCAGTGAGTGCGGGGAGTAAGGAGCGGCCATTTTCTTCCGGACTGTGCGCGTCGCTGATTGGTCGCGGCAGCCAAGACAGGCAGCTGCCGAGACCAATCAGCGAACGAATAACCGCGACAGACAGAAGGACAGACAGACGGAAGTGCCCTTAGACAATTATATAGTGGATGGAGCATCATGTGTGGCCATTATACAGTATGGAGCATCATGTGTGGCCATTATACAGTATGGAGCATCATGTGTGGCCATTATACAGTATGGAGCACTGTGTGTGGCCATTATACAGTATGGAGCACTGTGTGTGGCCATTCCATTATACAGTATGGAGCACTGTGTGTGGCCATATTGTTTCGTTTATAATTATTGTATATAAAACAGTGTGATCAGCAGTGCTAAATGGCTGTGGTTGGGACGTGGATATGGGTGTGACTAGTTGTGAAATGGGTGTGGTCAGAGGCGTGGCCTAAAATTTGCCGCGGCACACTACGCGCGCCGCAAACTTTATACCTCCTTCCCTTCTTCATAAGTTGGGAGGTATGGTACCACATTTGCCAGATCACGGCAAGTGCCGCAAATCCCATAGGGAATGAATGAGGCCGAACGCAGTGTTGCTGTAAGTGATCTGTTACGCGGCAGATGCAGAAAAACTGCCGGATCTGCTGCAAAAGGCGACTTTCACATCAGCGATTCTTCCCAAAGTCACTGCCGATAGTGTCATACTCACCAAAGAGGGAGGCAGCACTAAAAGTGCCTAGGGCAGCAGAAACCCTAAATACGGCCCTGCTTGTACCAGAAATGTTTACAGGATTCATAGCCAAAGGGTTGAATATATATGCACATGCCAATTTTTAGTTATTTGATCCCATAAATGTAATTTATGCCTATATTTTGCTCACTTCACCAACTTAGATTATCTAACGCCCATGCATCACACACAAATCTGATTACAAAATATTAACAAAAAGGTTGTAATTAGGGTTGATCGAATAGCTTCAGAAAAGTGCTTATCCGAATCGCGATAGCACTTACCGAATAGCGGTAACATGGCTACCTGGAGCGCTCCCGATAATCAAGTGTCCGGAGCCGCCGCTGCACAGATGCAAACATAATAGGTTACAAGCTAAGGGATTGAATACTTTCGCATGCCACTGTATGCTGAGTGAGAACTTCATGTTTTCGCTTTGTATCGTACATTGTAGTTTGTATCTCTCTCTTATCCCTCCAGTATTTGTGTAATCACTGTGTTCTTTAATTTTCTGCACATTCTTGTTCTTCTTTGGTTTATTTTTTTACCGTTGCAGATTTCCTGGATCTGACATAAAACGTATCATGGGTGCGGAGTTCAGACCATTCAATGCCTGTGATCGACAGTATTGAAGTCGTTTAGCTCTTGTTTCTCGGCCTCTTTACACTAATGAAGAATGATGGGGACAGAACACTAATAGATCAATCTGTCCCCATACAGCATCATGTTATCAGCAGCAGGGCTGGCGAGTCAGAGTCAGTGTCCATTTTGGTGGAGTTGGTATCAAATGGACAGACTCTGACTCCTTAAATACAGTATATAATACATTGGGGGCAGGATGTGCTGTAATTTTTTCATAATAATGCGGGAAAGTTATGAAATGTCCTATAAATGAGCATTTTGCTAATTCGTGAACGACTGCCAACATGTTTATATATATGAACTCTCATCTGTTCAGCCAGTATTTAAAAATGTGCATGACACACACACACACACACACACACACACACACACACACACACACACACACACACACACACACACACACAATCACTGTGTGTCTATACCCAGCCATCTACATATACTAATAACATATATTCAAGTTAGAATAATGCAAAAAATTACAAAATATATATATATATACACACACATATACACACACATACATCACACATTTAAACACACACACACCTACATGGCACATGCTTATACACACACTTATACACACATACATGTACATGGCACGCACATATACACACACATACATGGCACACACTTATACACACACACGGCACACACATACATGTACATGGAACGCATTTATACACACACAAACATGGCACGCACTTATACACACACACGGCAAGCACTTATACACACACATGGCACGCAGTTAATATACACACGGCACGCACTTATACACACAAACATACATGGCACGCACTTATACACACACATGACACGCATTTATACACGCATACATGGCACACACTTACACACACGGCAAGCACTTATACACACACATGGCACGCACTTATACACACACACACACACATGGCACACATACATGTACATGGCACGCATTTATACACACACACATGGCAAGCACTTATACACACACATACATACATGGCAAGCACTTATACACACACATACATACATGGCACACACTTATATACACACACATACATACATGGCACATACTTATTCATGCATACACACACACGGCATGCACTTATACACACACATACATGGCACGCACTTATACACACATGCTTGGCACACACATATATGGCACGCTTTTATACACACACATACACGGCACGCACTTATATATACACACACACAGCACACATTTATACACACATGCTGCACAACAAATTTGATACATGTGATTCACATAAACATATACACATAGCTCACAGACAGCACACAGTACACATACCGCACACTATACACACCACACATACAGTACACACACTGCACACACCTCAGATGCACGCACTACTTTATGCTGGAGGGAATGAGATGTTCAGCTGCAGCTCCTCCTGCTCCCAGCAGCACTGTCCCAGCAGACACCTTCCTGCCCTCTCCTCTGCTGGGACTGCTGACAAGAGCAGGAGGAGCTGACAGCAGGACAGGAGCCATCATCACCAGGAGCAGCACACACAGTGCTGCACTACTTACCTCACAGCTCAGGTTCGTAGCTGGCATCTCTACGTCTCTCTCCCCTCAGAGGCTCCCTGCAGGAGGACCGGAGCACTGGCCAATGGGGACTTCTATCACTCTGATGGGGAGGTTCAGGGGCCACTGCTCCTGTGCTTCACTGCGCGCTCCTTTTTCTTCACTGCCACTGTGCCAGAAACATCCAGAGTCCAGACAGTCTCAGAGTACATGGCCTGCGGTGACATCACGGTCACATGGCAGGTCACCTGATCGTGATCTCACTACAGGTCCTTAAACAGTCTCTACATCGGAAGCTTCACTGATAATGCTCTTTTCAGTGAAGCTTCTGCTGTAGATGCTGGGGGCCCCCAAGGGAGTGGGGGCCCCAGGCAGCTGCCTAGTCTGCCTGGCCCTAACGCCGGCCCTGCTTCCAGGTAACACCCTTTTTTGGCTGATCTTTCCCATTGTTTGTTTATAAGCATTTTAATCACTATTACTTTCTGGAATGCCTTTTCTTCCACCTCTTGAACATTCCTTTGAATTAAACTAGCAAAACTGAGTGTTGGGACTGACTTCTCATGCCAATCAGCATGAGCAAAAATTAATGAGTCTCCTTATTCAATCCAGACACAAAGATGGCAATCAACATTTTTCCCACCCTGGTCCTTCAGGCTCACTACTATCTCCTCAACTGCCTGCCTAAAGCTGGAGTCACACTAAAATGACTTACCAACGATCACAACCAGCGATACGACCTGGCCATGATCGTTGGTAAGTCGTGTGGTCACTGGGGAGCTGTCACACAGACAGCTCTCTCCAGCGACCAACGATCAGGGGAACGACTTCGGCATCGTTGAAACTGTCTTCAACGATGCCGAAGTCCCCCTGCAGCACCCGGGTAACCAGGGTAAACATCGGGTTACTAAGTGCAGGGCCGCGCTTAGTAACCCGATATTTACCCTGGTTACCATTGTAAAAGTAAAAAAAAAAAAAAACACTACATACTCACATTCTGATGTCTGTCACGTCCCCCGCCGGTGTCCACAGGGTTAAAACTGCTTTCGGCAAGAGCGCTGCTAATGCACGTGCTGCTGCCGAGAGCTTCCCTGCACTGAATGTGTCAGCGCCGGCAGTAACAGCGGTGACGTCACCGCTGTGCTCTGCTTTACGGCCGGCGCTGACGCAGTCAGTGCAGGGAAGCTCTCGGCAGCAGCACGTGCATTAGCAGCGCTCCTGCCGAAAGCAGTTTTAACCCTGTGGATGCCGGAGGACGTGACAGACATCAGAATGTGAGCATGTACTGTTTTTTTTTAACTTTTACAATGGTTACCAGGGTAAATATCGGGTTACTAAGCGCGGCCCTGCGCTTATTAACCCGATATTTACCCTGGTTACAAGTGAACACATCGGTGACGCCAATCCAGCGATGACAGCGGGTGATCAGCGACCAAAAAATGGTCCTGATCATTCCCCAACAACCAACGATCTCCCAGCAGGGGCCTGATCGTTGGTCGCTGTCACACATAACGAGATCGTTAGCGGGATCGTTGCTACGTCACCAAAAGCGTGACGTTGAAACTATATCGTTAACGATATCATTATGTGTGACTCAGCCTTAAGTCTCTAAGGCTACTTTCACACTAGCGTTAACTGCAATCCGCCACAATGCGTCGTTTTGCCAAAAAAACGCATCCTGCAAAAGTGCTTGCAGGATGCGTTTTTTCCCCATAGACTAACATTAAGCAACGTATTGCGACGGATTGACACACGTCGCAACCGTCGTGCGTCGGTTGCGCCGTGTTGTGGCGGACCGTCGGGACCAAAAAGCGCTACATGTAACGTTTTTTGCTCACGACGGTCCGCTTTTTCCAACCGCGCATGCGCGGCCGGAACTCCGCCCCCCACTTCCTCGCACTTCCCCGCACCTCACAATGGGGCAGCGGATGCGCTGGAAAAATGCATCCGCTGCCCCCGTTGTGCGGCGGAGACAACGCTAGCGTCGGGAACCTCGGCCCGACGCTAGTGTGAAAGTAGCCTTAAAGTAAACGTCAACTGTTTACTTCGCCTTGTGAAGAATATTTGTCACCCTTATACAGGACTGAGGAGCAAAATTCCCTCCAATTTTGCTTTGTAAATTCCAATGCATTTTGAGGGGAGTTTTCTTGCTCAGTTGGGTTAGATGGCAGAATGAGTCCTCTGCAGATGGCAGAAGCATCAATCTGTCCAGCTATTGCTTTAATTTTCTACAAGTCTCTCCATGTGGGGCTGTAACTGACTAATGTTATACAGCTCATTTACAAATGCATATGGATTGCTCTGTGGTTTGTTGATCGATGAGAGAAATCCCTTCATTTTCCCAGGTGTCCACGGAACATGTTGGGTGATTCTCCTATCTGACTGACCATCTATACAAGGCATAGATTGTTCTCTGAAAGGATAGGCAGAGGCCTGAGGTGACAATTGTGTCTCAGTCACTTTTCTTTTTTTTTTCGGGTGATCAGAAGTTCTTCCTTCACACCACAATAAACTCTCCCTTCCCCAGGAATAGATATTTCTCCCCATATACCTGGGGTAGGATGGGAAGAGAAAAATTCAGGGCCTACGGCCTTTATTTTTTTTACAAGCAAAAGTGGAATATTGGCAGTTTATATTGGGGGATGTGGAGGAAGCCTGTTGCCTAGAGATCACATGGCATCTGGTAGAGAAGAACTTGTGTGGAGGCTTGAGAATTTGCTGTCTGCTTGCACATAAAGTGCCATGGTCATGCTTGGGCCTAATGGTTAGTTTGTGGCTGTCCTGAAAGCGTATATAAGGTAGATAGGGCTGAATGTGTGTAAATTTGGGTACCATTCATTCCATAGGTTCTGGAGACACAGATGACTGTGGTGAGCGCTGCACTCGAGCTCTCCCACAATCATATTACACAAGGGAAATATGTTTACTGCAGATGTGTAAGTGACCTTCTACAGCTGTCAGTAATAGAGGGGGGTCCTGTTTTGGATAATAAACCAACATGATCACAGCTGTTCAAAATTAAAAGAAAATTAGTTTATTACATTAACCCCTTCACCCCCAAGGGTGGTTTGCACGTTAATGACCGGGCCAATTTTTACAATTCTGACCACTGTCCCTTTATGAGGTTATAACTCTGGAACGCTTCAACGGATCTTGGCGATTCTGACATTGTTTTCTCGTGACATATTGTACTTCATGATAGTGGTAACATTTCTTTGATATTACCTGCGTTTATTTGCAAAAAAATGGAAATTTGGCGAACATTTTGAAAATTTTGCAATTTTCCAACTTTGAATTTTTATGCCCTTAAATCACAGAGATATGTCACACAAAATACTTAATAAGTAACATTTCCCACATGTCTACTTTACATCAGCACAATTTTGGAACCAAAATTTTTTTTTGTTAGGGAGTTATAAGGGTTAAAAGTTGACCAGCAATTTCTCATTTTTACAACACCATTTTTTTTTAGGGACCACATCTCATTTGAAGTCATTTTGAGGGGTCTATATGATAGAAAATACCCAAGTGTGACACCATTCTAAAAACTGCACCCCTCAAGGTGCTCAAAACCACATTCAAGAAGTTTATTAACCCTTCTGGTGCTTCACAGGAATTTTTGGAATGTTTAAATAAAAATGAACATTTAACTTTTTTTTCACAAAAAATTTACTTCAGCTCCAATTTGTTTTATTTTACCAAGGGTAACAGGAGAAAATGGACCCCAAAAGTTGTTGTACAATTTGTCCTGAGTATGCCGATACCCCATATGTGGGGGTAAACCACTGTTTGGGCGCATGACAGAGCTCGGAAGCGAAGGAGCGCCATTTGACTTTTCAATGCAAAATTGACTGGAATTGAGATGGGACGCCATGTTGCGTTTGGGGAGCCCCTGATGTGCCTAAACATTGAAACCCCCCACAAGTGACACCATTTTGGAAAGTAGACCCCCTAAGGAACTTATCTAGAGGTGTGGTGAGCACTTTGACCCACCAAGTGCTTCACAGAAGTTTATAATGCAGAACCGTAAAAATAAAAAATCATATTTTTTCACAAAAATTATTTTTCGCCCCCAATTTTTTATTTTTCCAAGGGTAAGAGAAGAAATTGGACCCCAAAAGTTGTTGTACAATTTGTCCTGAGTACGCTGATACCCCATATGTGGGTATAAACCACTGTTTGGGCGCATGGGAGACCTCGGAAGGGAAGGAGCGCCGTTTGACTTTTCAATGCAAAATTGACAGGAATTGAGATGGGACGTCATGTTGCGTTTGTAGAGCCCCTGATGTGCGTAAACATTGAAACCCCCCACAAGTGACACCATTTTGGAAAGTAGACCCCCTAAGGAACTTATCTAGAGGTGTGGTGAGCACTTTGACCCACCAAGTGCTTCACAGAAGTTTATAATGCAGAACCGTAAAAATAAAAAATCATATTTTTTCACAAAAATTATCTTTTCACCCCCAATTTTATATTTTCCCAAGGGTAAGAGAAGAAATTGGACCCCAAAAGTTGTTGTACAATTTGTCCTGAGTACGCTGATACCCCATATGTGGGGGTAAACCACTGTTTGGGCGCATGGGAGAGCTCGGAAGGGAAGTAGCACCGTTTGACTTTTCAATGCAAAATTGACAGGAATTGAGATGGGACGCCATGTTGCGTTTGGAGAGCCACTGATGTGCCTAAACATTGAAACCCCCCACAAGTGACACCATTTTGGAAAGTAGACCCCCTAAGGAACTTATCTAGATGTGTTTTGAGCGCTTTGACCCACCAAG
This sequence comes from Ranitomeya variabilis, assembly GCF_051348905.1. NCBI lineage: Eukaryota > Metazoa > Chordata > Amphibia > Anura > Dendrobatidae > Ranitomeya > Ranitomeya variabilis. The sequence goes on from NC_135233.1 coordinate 1,086,606,713, forward strand.
GGCTTCACAGAAGTTAATAATGCAGAGCCGTAAAAATAAAACAAAAATTTTTTCCCACAAAAATTATTTTTCAGCCCCCAGTTTTGTATTTTCCCGAGGGTAACAGGAGAAATTGGACCCCAAAATTTTTTGTCCAATTTGTCCTGAGTGCGCTGATACCCCATATGTGGGGGGAACCACCGTTTGGATGCATGGGAGGGCTCGGAAGTGAAGGAGCGCCATTTGGAATGCAGACTTAGATGGAATGGTCTGCAGGCGTCACATTGCGTTTGCAGAGCCCCTAATGTACCTAAACAGTAGAAACCCCCCACAAGTGACACCATGTTGGAAAGTAGACCCCCTAAGGAACTTATCTAGATGTGTGGTGAGTGCTTTGACCCACCAAGGGCTTCACAGAAGTTAATAATGCAGAGCCGTAAAAATAAAACAAATATTTTTTCCCACAAAAATTATTTTTCAGCCCCCAGTTTTGTATTTTCCCGAGGGTAACAGGAGAAATTGGACCCCAAACTTTGTTGTCCAATTTGTCCTGAGTGCGCTGATACCCCATATGTGGGGGGAACCACCGTTTGGACGCATGTAAGGGCTCGGAAGTGAAGGAGCGCCATTTGGAATGCAGACTTAGATGGAATGGTCTGCAGGCGTCACATTGCATTTGCAGAGCCCCTAATGTACCTAAACAGTAGAAACCCCCCACAAGTGACACCATGTTGGAAAGTAGACCCCCTAAGGAACTTATCTAGATGTGTGGTGGTGAGTGCTTTGACCCACCAAGGGCTTCACAGAAGTTGATAATGCAGAGCCGTAAAAATAAAACAAAACTTTTTTCCCACAAAAATTATTTTTCAACCCCCAGTTTTGTATTTTCCCGAGGGTAACAGGAGAAATTGGACCCCAAAAGTTGTTGTCCAATTTGTCCTGAGTGCGCTGATACCCCATATGTGGGGGGAACCACCGTTTGGATGCATGGGAGGGCTCGGAAGGGAAGGAGCGCCATTTGGAATGCAGACTTAGATGGAATGGTCTGCAGGCGTCACATTGCGTTTGCAGAGCCCCTAATGTACCTAAACAGTAGAAGCCCCGCACAAGTGACCCCATTTTGGAAACTAGACCCCCCAAGGAACTTATCTAGATGTGTTGTAAGAACTTTGAACCCCCAAGTGTTTCACTACAGTTTATAACGCAGAGCCGTGAAAATAAAAAATCTTTTTTTTTCCCACAAAAATTATTTTTTAGCCCCCAGTTTTGTATTTTCCCAGGGGTAAGAGGAGAAATTGGACCCCAAAGGTTGTTGTCCTATTTGTCCTGAGTACGCTGATACACCATATGTTGGGGTAAACCCCTGTTTGGGCACACGGGAGAGCTCGGAAGGGAAGGAGCACTGTTTTACTTTTTCAACGCAGAATTGGCTGGAATTGAGATCGGACGCCATGTCGCGTTTGGAGAGCCCCTGATGTGCCGAAACAGTGGAAACCCCCCAATTATAACTGAAACCCTAATCCAAGCACACCCCTAACCCTAATCCCAACAGTAACCCTAACCACACCTCTAACCCTGACACACCCCTAACCCTAATCCCAACCCTATTCCCAACCGTAAATGTAATCTAAACCCTAACCGTAACTTTAGCCCCAACCCTAACCCTAACTTTAGCCCCAACCCTAACTGTAGCCTTAACCCTAGCCCAAACCCTAGCCCTAACCCTAACCCTAATGGGAAAATGGAAATAAATACATTTTTTTTATTTTTCCCTAACTAAGGGGGTGATGAAGGGGGGTTTGATTTACTTTTATAGTGAGTTTTTTAGCGGATTTTTATGATTGGCAGCCGTCACACACTGAAAGACGCTTTTTATTGCAAAAAATATTTTTTGCGTTACCACATTTTGAGAGCTATACATTTTCCATATTTTGGTCCACAGAGTCATGTGAGGTCTTGTTTTTTGTGGGACGAGTTGACGTTTTTATTGGTAACTTTTTGGGCACGTCACATTTTTTGATCGCTTTTTATTCCGATTTTTGTGAGGCAGAATGACCAAAAACCAGCTATTCATGAATTTCTTTTGGGAGAGGCGTTTATACTGTTCCGCGTTTGGTAAAATTGATAAAGCAGTTTTATTCTTCGGGTCAGTACGATTACAGCGATACCTCATTTATATTATTTTTTTATGTTTTGGCGCTTTTATACGATAAAAACTATTTTATGGAAAAAATAATTATTTTTGCATCGCTTTATTCTCAGAACTATAACTTTTTTATGTTTTTGCTGATCATGCTGTATGGCGGCTCGTTATTTGCGGGACAAGATGACGCTTTCAGCGGTACCATGGTTATTTATATCTGTCTTTTTGATCGCGTGTTATTCCACTTTTTGTTCGGCGGTATGATAATAAAGCGTTGTTTTTTGCCTCGTTTTTTTTTTTTTTTTCTTACGGTGTTTACTGAAGGGGTTAACTAGTGGGCCAGTTTTATAGGTCGGGTCGTTACGGACGCGGCGATACTAAATATGTGTACTTTTATTGTTTTTTTTTTTTATTTAGATAAAGAAATGTATTTATGGGAATATTTTTTTTTTTTTCATTATTTTGGAATATTTTTTTTTTTTTTTTTTTTTTTACACATTTGGAAAAAATTTTTTTTACTTTTTTACTTTGCCCCAGGGGGGGACAATACAGATCGGTGATCTGCCAGTTTGCATAGCACTCTGACAGATCACCGATCTGCGAGAAGTGCAGGCTGCTTCACAGTGCCTGCTCTGAGCAGGCTTCTGTGAAGCCATCTCCCTCCCTGCAGGACCCGGATCCGCGGCCATCTTGGATCCGGGTCTGGAGCAGGCAGGGAGGGAGGTAAGACCCTCGCAGCAACGCGATCACATCGCGTTGCTGCGGGGGGCTCAGGGAAGCCCGCAGGGAGCCCCCTCCCTGCGCGATGCTTCCCTACACCGCCGGCACATCGCGATCATGTTTGATCGCGGTGTGCCGGGGGTTAATGTGCAGGGAGCAGTCCGTGACCGCTCCTGGCACATAGTGCCGGATGTCAGCTGCGATAGGCAGCTGACACCCGGCCGCGATCGGCCGCGCTCCCTGTTATGACCCCAATGGCAAGGGTCTCAGAGATATCAGCAAGTCTGCGAAGTACAAAAATCCAGCTCATAGGGCAGTGGTAACTGGGTTGACCATATATCTACTCCTAACGCCAACCCTAGAAGTAGCCGGGGAACATGCCTACGTTGGTCGCTAGATGTCTCGCGCCAGCCGGAGAGCTAACTACCCCTAGAAGAGGAAAACAAAGACCTCTCTTGCCTCCAGAGAAAGGACCCCAAAAGTAGGATACGAGCCCCCCACAAATAATAACGGTGAGGTAAGAGGAAATGACAAACACAGAGATGAACTAGGTTTAGCACAGAGAGGCCCACTTACTAATAGCAGAATATAGTAAGATAACTTATATGGTCAACAAAAACCCTATCAAAAAATCCACGCTGGAGATTCAAGAACCCCCGAACCGTCTAACGGCCCGGGGGGAGAACACCAGCCGCCCTAGAGCTTCCAGCAAGGTCAGGAAACAGATAATATACAAGCTGGACAAAAATAGCAAACAAAAACAAATTGCAAAAAGCAAAAAAAACAGACTTAGCTTAATGAAGCAGGAACCAGGATCAGTGGACAAGAGCACTACAGATTAGCTCTGATATCAACGTTGCCAGGCATTGAACTGAAGGTCCAGGGAGCTTATATAGCAACACCCCTGACCTAACGACCCAGGTGAGCATAAAAGGAATGACAGACATACCCAGAGTCAAATCCCTAGTAGCCACTAGAGGGAGCCAAAAAGTAAATTCACAACAGCTCCCCCCGTAAGCGCCGCCGATCGCGCTGGACGTACTATCCCGTCGGCGGTCATACGGGCCCACCCCACCTCGACGGGATAGTACGTCGGATGTCAGGAGGGGGTTAAGAGTTTGTTCACATAACCATATAATATGGCCTAGAACTATCAAGTGTCTTATCAGATAGCACTAGGCCCAATGTTATACCATGGGGCAGAGCAGATCTGCAATTTTTTTCTCATTCTAATTCGGCATGAGAAAAAAAATCACAGCAACTTGCCACCTCCTGATGGGCCCCATCAAGAATGTTCGTGAAGTGACCAGATTAAGTCCATTATCATTCTTCACCTTGGTTCTGCTGGACGTGGCTCTTCTTTAGAACATGATATTCATGAAGGGGTCACAAAAGCATTTTTTTACTGAGCGGATTTTCTATTTCTTGCTCAAATAGTTTCTTTGAAAATGTTCTAATTATTTTACAAAATGGAGTTAAACAACAGGAAAAATATGGGGAGACAAGGGAAAATAAAGGAAAACAGGAGACAGAACTATCACAAAGCAATAACAGTTATTCTATCTCTGATACATGTACCAAGAGATATTAAGGTCAAGGGTAAGACAATAGAATTATCATTTCTATCACAGTATCCCACCATAGTTTCATTGTCACATATTATGTAAGCTAGCTAACTATGTTCCTGATCAGGGCTGCCTTAAAGAATTTCAGGACCCCATAATGGCTCCCTCGAGACTCCGGCCAGGCTTCACCCCAGTTCTGCCTCCACCCAAGCACCGCCTACACCCCTCAAACTTTCCACTGTCCCACCGCTCACTCTTGGAAAAACTCTTCTGCCTTGTCCTCACTAATCACACAGTAACAGTTCCTATGGAACCATATCACATAACCATCAGCTTTTGTGTTGACCAACAGATTATTTAAGCCTGCCACCACGACAAGGTAGACTCTTTTGGCAGGGCCCTACTCTACTCTAACGTATTAACCATTTCTTAAAATATCCAATAATCTTTTTAGGTATATTTTTAATTACTTTTCTCTAAGGGGATGTGTCTCATACATTTTTTTTTAAACTAATTGAAATCAGATTGTATAATCTTTTGTATATCCTGTATTTCTGATTGCAGATTATTGTATTCTGTTTCCTGTACATTTATGGATGCTGCTATGTTGCCTGTTTGGAGATATGGACATTGGACATATACATGTGTATATATCATAAGACATTATAAAGGACTCTATTTCCTTGGGAGATATTTCTATTCATGTTCTCATGTTTAGTGACATGCAGATGTCATTGTACAGCATGGGGGAAGAGGTGGGCTGTGACACTACCTTCTGTGAATGGTGGATTCTGTTATCTCTCATTGTAATCCTGATTGCTATGTTAATGAGGTGACTGCTAATAAAGGATCTCTTCTGGGCATGCCAGTCTATAGAAAAGTAATTTCTGTTTATTTATTATTTTATGATATAGGGGGTGACATACTTTATTAAAGTAAATTCTTGAAAAACATTAAACTATGATTAAAAGGATTGGCCATGTTCTGGTTATTGTTGATAAATGTGTTTGAGATGATAGGACTCTTACTAATATGGCCTTTCTTGAATTTCAGCACCAAATATGAAATATGGTAAATAGAAATATAGGCTTTGCTGAATTTTTGCACTAAATGCCTTTTAATCATGTCATATACTTGTAGATTGTAAGCCCTCGCGGGCAGGGTCCTTTCTCCTCTTGTACCAGTCTTGACTTGTATTGTTTAAGATTATTTTACTTGTTTTTATTATGTATACCCCTTTTCACATGTAAAGCACCATGGAATAAATGGCGCTATAATAAAAAATAATAAAAATAATAAACACATTGGTTAATAATAACCAGAGGGTTGTCAGTGCCCAAAACATAAAAGCTTCATAACACATTCCCACTAAATATTTTGCTAACTAAATCTATTTTCATAAAAGTCATTTAGTTAAATCCTTTGGTCAATTACACAAAATGCAAAATTACAGTGCCCATAACAAAAGAGAAACAAACAAAGAAAACAGACAAAAAAAGACAGCACATAAAACCAATCAACACAATGAAAATAAGATCATTTTGTGAGATCAGAGAAACATAACATAAAAACAGCTGGATGTTATATTCTGTCTTTGTTAATGATTTCTTCCAGGGTCTGGGGCGTTCGTTGCCTGGAAGAAATCCCTGCCCTCTGTCCTCATTTCAATACTACACTGCTCCCATTAGCATCAGTTATGGCCTCGGAATCCTGCGCCTGCGCCCTGCAGCTTATCGGCGAGGATTTCTTCCAGGCAAACACACGCCCTGGAGCCTGAAAGAAATCATTATTGGGTTATTGGGCTGATCATTAGGATAACGACAGAATATAACATTTCTCCACAACAAAATCATTAATATAAGGCATACAGGTAGGACTAGCTAAACATTTCTATTACCTGTATGCCCATAATAATAGGTCATATATGTCTAGGGGGATAAAAGATTCACAATAAAGCATAAACACACATATATTAATTCTTATCTATCTAATAGGATGATGACAGCTGTCCAGACCTGCATCCCAGCACAAGAAACACTCTGAAGTTATCCCGGGAAAAAGTGCTGCACGAACAGTTTGGGTGCAGCTGTGGGACCCTATTTCCAGAGATGATGTCCTCCACCCAAGTCTCAAAAAGCTGAAAGGGTCTTCAGGATAAGTGGGTAGTCGAGCTAGGCTATCAGACGGTCACCTCTGTAGCTGTAGTGTCATCTTTCCTATGGTTCTATTCAGGGGTGGACAGGGGCGGACATGTTATTGGTGCAACTTGTGCAACTGCACATTGGCCAAGAGGTAAGGGGACCTATTTCCACCTTCAATGCAGATGAAATTGTGCGTTATGATTGAGTTATTGGGATGATCATTAGGATAAAGACAGAATATAACATTTCTCCACAACAAAACCATTAATATGAGACATACAGGCAGGACTACCTTAACATTTCTATTACCTGTATGCCCATAATAATAGGTCATATATGTCTAGGGGGATAAAAGATTCCATATAAAGCATAAACACACATATATTAATTCTTGTCTATCTAATAGGATGACAACAGCTGTCCAGACCTGCATCCTACCACTAGAAACACTATGTATTAATCCCGGGAAAGAGTGCTGCTCAAACTGATGGGGTGCAGCTGTGGGACCCTATTTTCAGAGATGATGTCCTCCACCCAAGTCTCAAAAATCTGAAAGGGTCTTCAGGAGAGGTGGGTAGTCGAGCAAGGCTATCAGACGGTCACATCTGCAGCTGTAGTGTCATCTTTCCTATGGTTCCATTCAGGGGCGGACATGTTATTGGTGCTACTTGTGCAACTGCACATTGGCCAAGAAGTAAGGGGGCTATTTCCACATTCAAAGCAGATGAAATTGTGCTTTATGATGAGTTATTGGACTGATCATTAGCATAAAGACAGAATAGAACATTTCTCCACAACAAAACCATTAATATGAGGCACACAGGTAGGACTACCTTAACATTTCTATTACCTGTATGCCCATATTAATAGGTCATATACGTCTATGGGGATAAAAGATTACCTATAAGGCATAGACACACATATATTAATTCTTATCTATCTAATAGGATGATGACAGCTGTCCAGACCTGCATCCCACCACAAGAAACACTCTGAAGTTATCCCGGGAAAAAGTGCTGCACAGTTTGGGTGCAGCTGTGGGACCCTATTTCCAGAGATGATGTCCTCCACCCAAGTCTCAAAAAGCTGAAACGGTCTTCAGGAGAAGTGGGTAGTCGAGCTAGGCTATCAGACGGTCACCTCTGTAGCTGTAGTGTCATCTTTCCTATGTTCCATTCAGGGGTGGACAGGGGCGGACATGTTATGGGTGCAACTTGTGCAACTGCACACAGGTCAAGAGGTAAGGGGAGTCATTTCCACCTTCAAAGCAGATGAAATTGTGCATTGTGATGAGTTATTGGGCTGCAAAGGGTCCATATATTGTTCATGCACAGTGTCCCTCTACTGTCTGGGTTTTCCAGTGGCTCCAATGTATAATTAATTTCCTGTAATGAGAATCACATCACATTAATAATTTCCAGGCAATCAAGCTCAATACAATCAATCCTATCACTACCACTATGGGCTTTTGAAAAGTTGAGAGTAAATTGTTTAACCCAACTATGATAGACCCCATCCAGAAAAAGGGATTCCATCCCTCTTTGGATATATCTCTAGCTTTTTGCTGCAGCTCCTTTACTTTATCCATGCTTCTCTATTGAATCATGTGCATCTTCAATCCAGGAGCAGCATTCCTCACCTATAACAGCACTAGTGCCCTTTCAATTGCTAACAGGCAGTCAAGAACCATTCTCTTCTGAGGGGCTACATCCTCATTCAGTGACATCACAAGTAGAAGCTAATGGGGGTGAAACCAACAACCAAAACATTTGGTGACATAAGAAGTGGTAGCTTATGGGGGCAAAACTAACAACCAAAACATTCCGTGAAATTACAAATAAGAGCTAATGTGGGCGGAGCCAACAACCATAGCATTCCGTGACATCATATTACGCATCTAATGGGGGCGGAATCAACAATCCCATCACTCTAAGACATAACAAGGAGCAGCTAATGTGGGCAGAGCCAACAACCACCACATTCCGTGACATCACTAGTAGCAGATAATGTGGGCGGAGCCAACAACCACCACATTCCGTAACATCACAAGTAGCAGATAATGTGGGCGGAGCCAACAACCACCACATTCCGTGACATCACAAGTAGCAGATAATGGGTATGGATCCAAGAACCACCACATTCCGTGACATCACAAGTAGCAGATAATGTGGGCGGAGCCAACAACCACCACATTCCGTAACATCACAAGTAGCAGATAATGTGGGCGGAGCCAACAACTACCACATTCCGTGACATCACAAGTAGCAGATAATGTGGGCGGATCCAAGAACCACCACATTCCGTGACAACACAAGTAGCAGATAATGTGGGCGGGGCCAACAACCACCACATTCCGTGACATCACAAGTAGCAGAGATAATGTGGGCGGATCCAACAACCACCACATTCCGTGACATCACATGTAGCAGATAATGGGTACGGATACAACAACCACCACATTCCGTGACATCACTTGTAGCAGATAATGGGTGCGGATCCAACAACCACCACATTCCGTGACATCACATGTAGCAGATAATGGGTACGGATACAACAACCACCACATTCCGTGACATCACATGTAGCAGATAATGGGTACGGATACAACAACCACCACATTCCGTGACATCACATGTAGCAGATAATGGGTGCGGATACAACAACCACCACATTCCGTGACATCACATGTAGCAGATAATGGGTACGGATACAACAACCACCACATTCCGTGACATCACTTGTAGCAGATAATGGGTGCGGATCCAACAACCACCACATTCCGTGACATCACATGTAGCAGATAATGGGTACGGATACAACAACCACCACATTCCGTGACATCACATGTAGCAGATAATGGGTATGGATACAACAACCACCACATTCCGTGACATCACATGTAGCAGATAATGGGTACGGATACAACAACCACCACATTCCGTGACATCACATGTAGCAGATAATGTGGGCGGATCCAACAACCTCACTTCCATTGAAGTACATTGCCCAATAATATACTAGAGATCAAACAATAGGAATCCTACCAATGTGGGGGAATATTTGAATAGCTTTACTACATATGGAGCTAATATGTATATACATCGGGGTTGTACAAGGATTTCCCAATATTGGTTGGATTTATATTTTTGATCTGAACTGTATATTGCTATATGTCTCAATAACATCTGACAATTACATAATTATCTTCATGTTACAGGTGTTCCCTTTACAGGATATAACTTTAATCTCCCAGATTTGGATGATTCTATAACAATTTATGGCCTAAAAATCGAGAAGTCGTCATCTTCCAGTTATGGCTGAGGGGATTCTCTCAATTATAACTAATTTATGGACCTGATGAGCAAGAAAGTCAGAAACTAATAAAATGTGATGGTAATCGGTAAATCATTGTCTTTTCTGTACTTGAAGGTAAATCCCGTCACATCCTATATAGCTCTGTACTATTGGAAGAAATACTGTAAAATTTGGACATCTCCTAATATGAGGGGTTCACTATTCATAGAATAAAAAATAGATGATAGAAGAGAATGAAGGACACACAAGAGACGACATAGAGCCGACTTACCTCTCTCTCCACCGTCTGCAACTGTCACATGGAATGTTGGCTCTGCAGCTCCTTACACAATGTGTGTGATGTCATAATGCAGGGGGCGGAGCCAGAAACCACAACATTCCGTGACATCATCAGCAGGAGCAGCAGTTCTTATTTAAGGAGGCCAGAGCAGGCCATACAACCAATTCATTACCATATAAATGAAGTGGACTCATAATCCACCTTGACCTCTTAAAACTTTTATAAAATGCCACAAAGTCATTATTACCATACAATGTAATTCCGGAGTAGTTTTTACTGATCTAAACAGTGATAAATCAACAATAATAACCTATATATCCCAGTATTACAGAAGATTAGATTATATGGATGGTTGGATGTAGAGGTGGACATGCTACTGTAGGGTAAATGGCCAGTAAATAGAAGAGGACACTATAGCCAATGTTACTATATACCAGGGTTGGGCTATTAATTTTCCCAAGGGGCGACATGAGAGACCGTAACATATTAATTACAATTATTATTTTATATTCATAATAATTGTATAACTTAATATTGAGCAGAATTAAGTATGCTGACACCCCCTACACACCATATGAGCCCATATACAGCTCCCCTCTATACCTCTATATACTGTAAGAGCTCACACCTAGCTTCCTACATACAGTATGAGTCCTCACATAGCCCCTCTACATACATTGTAAGAATCCACATAGCATCTCTATATAGAGTATGAGCCCCTACCTAGCCTCTCTGCAGTCAATATGAGTCCTCACATAGCCCTTTGTATATAGTATGAGTCCTCACATAGGCCCTCTACATACATTGTAAGAATCCACATAGCCTCTCTATATAGAGTATGAGCCCCTACATAGCCTCTCTATAGTCAATATGAGTCCTCACATAGCCCTTTGTATATAGTATGAGACCTCACATAGCCCCTTATATACAGTACAAGATTGTGGCCCGATTCTAACTCATCGGGTATTCTAGAATATGCATGTCCCCGTAGTATATGGACAATGATGATTCCAGAATTCGCGGCAGACTGTGCCCATCGCTGATTGGTCGAGGCAACCTTTGTGACATCATCGTCGCCATGGCAACCATTATGACATCTACGTCGATACTGTGCCGGTCGCTGATTGATCGAGGCCCAGGCGGCCTCGACCATTTCCAGGACAGACAGAAAAACCATTAGACAATTATATATATAGATGAGCCAGAGGTGCATCTAGAAGTGATGAGCAAGCGTGCTTGCCACTGCTCGATACTCGATCAAGCATCGTGCCTTGTTACATTTATTACTCGATTGAGTATCGCGGGTGCTCAAGCGCCATTCTCAAGTAGTTTTGGATTAGAGGCATATAGGCAGAGTTTATTCCATAGGTATACTGATGCTGTAAGCTAAAAACAAAAGTCCTTTTCAAGGCTACATATTTTCTTTCCCCTATTAATATCAGAAAATTTGCAAGCATATATTATATACCTAATTTAAAAAAGCATAAGGTGTGGGGTAAGGGGCAGGAAAGGGGGCCGAGGACGTGGAGCAGGTGAAACTATGCATGCTGCAGGAACACAGCAAACACGCTGATCCATGAGACCCAGCTTCCTGTTCCACTTTGCAGGGGGTTGCAGGACAACACTCTTAAATCCAGGACAGTGTAAAGAGTGTGTAGGCGGTTGTCACGGCCCTTACGGGGTTACCGAAATAGAGCGGAGTCAGAAGACCGCAGTGTCTGGTTGCTCCTACTACCCTGAGAAGAAGCACTTCTCCAGTGTATTAAACGTGTTTGTTTCTTCCAGCAGATCAGGGGTTAATTGTCAATATTGGAAATCTAATACATTCAGCTGTACTCGGTTAGCCACTCCTTTCCCTGTAGAATGTAAACCCGTAAGGGCAGGGTCCTCGCCCCTCTGTATCAGTCTGTCATTGTTAGTTTGTTTACCGTAAGTGATATCCGTAATTTGTATGTAACCCCTTCTCACGTACAGCGCCATGGAATTAATGGTGCTATAGAAATAAATAATAATAATAATAAAATCTGGGCTTGATTACCAAGTCATCGTCAGAGTTAGCAATACCTACACTGATCTTGGAGTGGGAGAGGCTGATGTTGTGAAGCAGAGCTGGAGACGTTTTCTAGCGACTGTTCCCTGGTTTGTTCACTTGGAAATTCCTTATCCTTTCCCGTTTTAATTTCTTCAGTCTAGAGGTGGCAGATTTGCGCACAATGGTTCTACAGCACCCTATTACATCTGGTGTGGGGATATTGCTCTCCAGGCAAACCTTTGTGGAGCCCAAGGTCACGTTACCAGACAGGTTCTCTGGAGGGTGTGACAAGTTTGTTGTGTTCTGTGAGGCCTGCAAACTTTTTTTTCAGGTTGCGTCCAGTATCCTCAGGAACAGAGGAGCAACAGCTGGGGATTGTAATTTCGCTCCATGGACGTTTTCTCTCTCGTTTGACTCACAGTCACTTCTGATGGTAGAGGGATTTTTTCAGGCTCTGGGGCTGGTGTATGATGACCCTGATTGCGTCACCCTGGCTGAGTCCTCTCTGTGTCGAATCCAGCAAGGAGACCTCCTGGCGGAGAAATATTGCTCCGAACTTCGGAGGTGGGCCACGGACACTAGGTGGAATGACCCGGCCCTCTGTAGTCAGTTCTGTGAGGGCATCTCAATGAGAGAAAGAGATGCTTTAGCTCTCTATGAGACTCCTGACTCCCTTGAGGCAGCCATGTCTCTGGCGATCCGGGTTGATCGCTGTCTTCACCAGAGACACAGGGAGTCACCTCTGGGGGTGGGAAGTCCAGAGTTGAGAGTGGTCCGTACTAAGCTAACTGTGGAACTCATGCAGGTGGGTGAGGCGTCTCAACCTGGCAAATTGACGGTTGTCCGGTGTAGGGGAAGTGTATGTTTCTGTTGTGGCAAAAAGGGTCATTTTGTGAGCACATGTCCTTCTCGATTTCATTTTAAGCAACCGCTGGAAAACTAGTGACCCCGGGTTGTGGGGAGGTTTAATAAGGTGGACGGTTCTGCCTTCCTGGACAGTGCGGCGGGGTTTAACTTGGTCGACGCAATGTTTTTCCGGTACCAAGGCCTAGACCCACATACATTGTCCAGACCTCTCCCAATTATTGCTATAGACTCCGCCCCTCTAAAACAAAGGCACTAGTGATGAGTGAGCACTAAAATGCTCGGGTGCTCGTTGCTCGGACCGAGCAGATTGGAATACTCGGGTACTCGACCAGAACAACGAGCCCAATGTAAGGAAACCCAAGTATTTTTACAGCAATCCCCCCGGGGGTCCTTTTAAGGTCTAAAAACATCAGAAAACAATGAAAACACTCCTCAAATGACACAGGAACATCATGGGGATCGCCCCTGGAAGCATTTCTGACTCCTAGGTCACAGCTGTAAGCAATGTTGTCATAGTTTCATGCCATTTTTACAGGTGCACCAACAAACATACAATAACGTAACCAAAATGGATTTTGCTGGGAAATATGTTGGGTACATCCTTTCCAGGCTAATGACTTGTATATAAGGCAAAATAACATACCCCAGACCAAAATGTTCCTCCCCTACTTGGGCTATGTTCACACACAGCGTTTTTGATGCGTTTTTGAACTTTAACATTGCTTTCAACCAATGCAAATGCATTCACTGGGAAATGTCATTGTAACATTTAACACCCCTAGCTGGCCATGTGGTGTGCGACACATAAGCAGACACATCTTGTTTCATTTATGAAGGAGGGACTCTTAAAGTCACAGAGCCTACTTTTAGAGGGGCATCAGGCAGCATTAATATTCTTAAAGGGACATTATTATACAGTGGGTCTCCTATGCTGTTCTTGCCTATGCAGTGAGTGGCTGGGCTGCCAAGAATTACGACGTACCCCAATACCCCTTTCACGAGAGGTACAGGAGGACTTCCTGAAAAAATGTTGCATTGAATGCAAGGCCTGCCCTGCTATCAAGTCATATGCACCCCAAGAATCCTTTGAACCCACGTACTTGATGGCCACAGGAAAACCCACTTCACATTCTTCAGTTGGTCCTGCCATACTGTTTCCTTGTGCATTGAATGCAAGGGCCACCTTCACGCAAATTTGTACGCACCCCAGTCACCTTTTGGAAGAAACATGGAGGAGGGCCTCATAAAAAAACCTGTCCCATTACATAGACTCATAATGCCCATAAACTAAAGGTACCGTCACACATAGCGACGCTGCAGCGATACAGACAACGATGCCGATCGCTGCAGCGTCGCTGTTTGGTCGCTGGGGAGCTGTCACACAGACCGCTCTCCAGCGACCAACGATGCCGAGGTCCCCGGGTAACCAGGGTAAACATCGGGTTGCTAAGCGCAGGGCCGCGCTTAGTAACCCAATGTTTACCCTGGTTACCAGCGTAAAATGTAAAAAAAACAAACACTACATACTTACATTCGCGTCCCCCGGCGTCCGCTTCCTGCACTGACTGAGCCCGGCCCTAACAGCAAAGCGGTGACGTCACCACTGTGCTGTACTTTCACTTTGCCGCCGACGCTCAGTCAGTGCGGGAAGCGGACGCCGGGGGACGCGAAGGTGAGTATGTACTGTTTGTTTTTTTACATTTTACACTGGTAACCAGGGTAAACATCGGGTTACTAAGCGCGGCCCTGCGCTTAGCAACCCGATGTTTACCCTGGTTACCAGTGTAAAACATCGCTGGTATCGTTGCTTTTGGTGTCAAACATGACGATACACGGCGATCTGACGACCAAATAAAGTTCTGAACTTTCTTCAACGACCAGCGATATCACAGCAGGATCCTGATCGCTGCTGCGTGTCACACTCAACGATATCGCTATGCATGACGCTGCAACGTCACGGATCGCTAGCGATATCGTTTAGTGTGACGGTACCTTAAGAGCGTGGGCTGACAAACATTTCCCCATGGGGGGTAAATTTTTACAAAATATTTAAGGGGGATCATAGACACCCTTGCCAAAAAATTGACTGTCTGTAGCAGCACGGAACTCGTGAAGCTTGGTGATCTAGTGGTGGAAAATGATGATAGGTGGAGGAAGGCCTCATTAAAAACTAGGCCCAATTTAAAGGAGCGGGTCTCCTAGACTTGTATTGCCCATACACTAAGTATATGGGCTGACAAACATTTCCCCATGAGGGGTAAATTTTTTAAAAATATTTAATGGGTATCATAGACAGCCTTGCCAAAAAATGGACTGCCTATAGCAGCACAGCACACGTTCAGCATAGTGATCTAGTGATGGATAATGAGGAGACATTGCTGAAGGCCTCATTAAAAACTTGATCCAATTTAAGGGAGCTGGTCTCCTAGACTTGTAATGCCCATACACGCAGTGCATGGGCTGACAAACATTTTCCCAAGGGGGATACATTTTTTAAAAATATACTATGGGCATCATAGACACCACTGCCAAAAAATGGACTGCCTATAGCAGCACAGAACACGTTCAGAGTGGTGATCTAGTGGTGGAGAATGAGGAGACATTGCTGAAGGCCTCATAAAAAACTAGGCCCAATGTAAAGGAGTGTGTCTCCTCGACTTGTAATGCTCTGACACGCAGTGCATGGGCTGACAAACATTTCCCCAAGGGGGATACATTTTTAAAAAATATACTATGGGCATCATAGACACCCTTGCCAAAAAATGGACTGCCTATAGTGTGACGCCGCAGGGTCCTGGTTGTCACAGTGGCATTGTTTTCCTCAAGGGGAGAGTGATGTCACGCTTGGAAGCGATGAAACATCTTTATCAGGTAACCACAAGCATACAACATATTCAAACTCCAGGCCAGAAGAGGGAGCCCTGATTCAGTTTATGGATGGCTTCCCTATATATACATTCTGGTTTGGAAGGAAAGCCAGTCAGTCTGTCAGGAGGACAGAGGAGAGAGCAGTCGGACAGTGAGTGTCAGAAGGACTAAAGGGGCCGTACAGCTAAGAGGTGTTGCGGCTCCTAGATGCAGATACACAGAAGGAAGAACAGATTTGTAGTGAGCCTGCAGGAGAGCGAAGCACAGGCGAGTGACAATAGGGGAGGACAGCTGCGACTGAGCTACCTCCCCGCAGAGCGCAGACATCGGTAGCCGGAAGACCGAGGTTGTGTCAGACTCTAAGAGGCACAGCAGAAACCGGCAGGACAGTTGGATTACACATCAGCTGTCCGCTCTAATACCCAGGAGACACAGTGGCGCATAGAGCCAGGGTCGCGATAGAGACCCTGTAAAAAGGCTAGAGTCAACTGTCATATGGGTTTGTGTTTCACCTTGCCAGAAGCCAAAGGCAGTAAGGGACTACAACACCACCGCGCTAGTAGGAAGGCTTTCATCTCCACCTTGTAATGGACACTCTGAATTCACTTCCAAGCCGGCTGGACCCTGCCTATACCTGTGATTGGTGCCCTGGACTGTGGCTGCCTGAAGTCTTCAGTAAACCAGGTAAAGAGACTGCAAACCTGTGTCCTCCCTTCTTTACTGCACCACTCACCATCTTCATTTTTATGAGTCAGCCTGTCAGCATTTTCACTTCACAGGCGGATGCGCTTATCTGTTATAATTCCACCAGCGGCACTAAAAACCCGCTCACACAGGACGCTAGCAGCAGGGCAGGCCAGGACCTCCAAGGCATAGAGAGCCAGTTAATGCCACGTGTCCAGCTTGGATACCCAATAATTAAAAGGCACAGAGGAATCACGGAGGATGGAAGGGCGGCTGAAGCTGTAGCTGACTTTCTAAAATGGGCAGACAGATGGCGTACTTTCACTAGCAGATCCAGCAGCTCCAGGTAGCTTTTCAAAAAACGTTGAACCAAGAAGTTAGGCACATGGGCCAGGCAAGGTACATGTGTGAGCTCACCTTGCCATAGAGCTGCCACTAGGTTCCGGCCATTGTCACACAGGACCATACCTGGCTGTAGATTCAGCGGTGTCATCTAAATATATGACTGCTCTTTCAGCGATGTCCACAACCCTTCTGCATTGTGCGGTTTGTCACCTATGCAGATTAGCTTCAGCACAGCCTGTTGCCGCTTGGCTGAGGCAGTACTGCAGTGCTTCCAGCTACTGACTGATGTGTTGGTTTCAGAGACGGAGGCTGAAGAGGAGGAGGAGGTGCAGGAACTGTAGACTGTGGGGGCAACCCTGACTGATATAGGGCCCACAATCCTCAGCATGGGGAGGATGTGTTCCATCCCAAGGTCCGACTGGGTCCCTGCTTCCACTATGTTAACCCAGTGTGCCGTCAGTGAGATGTACCGTCCCTGGCCACAAGGACTTCTCCACGTGTCTGTGGGTAAGGTGGACTTTCCCAGTAACAGCATTGTTGAGGGCACGGGTAATGTTCTGTGACACATGCTGGTGTAATGCCGGTATGGCACACCGGGAGAAAGAGTGGCGACTGGGGACCGAGTACCTTGAGATGGCCATCGCCATCAGGTTGCGGAAAGCTTCTGTCTCAAAGGCAACATTTCGAGCACAAGCAGAAGAGAAATGTTAGAATTTAGTACTGTGGCCTGTGGGGCGTTGGCTGGGTATTTCCGCTTGCATTCCAATGACTGGGGTGTAGAAAATTGAAGGCTGTGCTGGGACAAGGACGTGGCCAGGCTTGATGTTGGTGCTGCTTTACTGTGGGCAAGAACAGGTGCAGGGCTAGAGGCATCTTCACATGCACGGTGGACTGGGGATTGGCTTCTACGCAAAACAGTGGAAGAAGCAGTGGTGTCACCTGCAGACAGTGTTCCTGGAGCCTGGGGTTTGGCCCACAAAGTCGGGTGCTTTGCTGCCATGTGCCTGGTCATGCTGGAGGTGGTCAGGTTGGTAGTTTTGCTATCCCTGCTGATGCGGGCATGGCAGGTGCTGCAAGTGGCCTGTTTGGGGTTATCGGCAGAGTCTTTAAAAAATAACCAGACTTGGGAAGATCTAACAGTTGGAATGGCAACTTCCCTCATGTTGGTGTTACGGGGAATGGGTGCAAGCCTTATGTCCGTGGCCACCACAAAGCTTCTTCCTGCCTTTTGGGGTGATATGACTCCTTCCCTATGTGTGCTGCTGTCCTCGCTCTACATGTCCTCCTGCCAGGTTGGGTCAGTCACTATGTCATCCACCACCTCGTCTTCCACATCCGCACCCTGCTCCTCCTCTTGACTTTCTGGCAATTGTGTCTCATCATCTTCCACCTCTTGGGACACTTTCCCACCATCGCCTTCGTGTGACCGTGGCTGGTCAAAGCTTTGGGCATCTCTACATGTGATCTCATCTGGCCTCACTTCAAGTTGACCAGCCAAGAGTCCGGAATCTTGAAAGGGAAAACTGAACAGCTCTTCGGAGTGTCCAAGTGTGGGATCAGTTGTCTCAGGGCACTCAGCATGGTGGGAGGAAGGAGGATCAGGTTGAGGAGGAGCATACTCACGGCTACTCAGACTTGACCATGTGGAAGACATGGTGGTGGTGGTCGCTAAGTGACTGGAAGCATTATCCGCTATTCAACCAACAACCATTTCACACTGCTCTGGCTTCAATAGTGGTGTGCTGCGGTCCCCTAGAAACTGGGACAGGAAGGTCGAGAAAAAAGATGTGGGTCTTTGTTGTGGCCCATTTTCAGCTTGGCCATGGCCTCGTCCTCTGCATGCACCATCAGCATCACGTCCACTTCCCCGTCCCTTGCCCCTTGCCTAATTTAAATGGACTAATGCACTATTTTAAAAGATCAACACAAATGTATTTATTTGGAGCTAAATTATGTCAAATCAGTATGCCTGCAAAGCTATGATTTTTCAAACAGAGAAACACCAGGCCTCAGCCTGACATAACAGACTGTATTAAATATGTTTTTGGTGAATTAAAAAAAGAGGAGTACAAGGCTAGCACACAGAACTATGCTACATATGCCTGCGAAAATACGATTTTTAAAACACAGATACACCAGGCCTTAGCCTGACATAACAGAAAGTATAAAAAAAAAATTTGTTTTTGGTGAATTTAAAAAAAAAAAAAGCCACAGAAAATTGTAGCTAGGTATATAGTAAATAAGCAGCAGCAGGCAGTTATGGAGCTTTTGGAGGTATGCAGTGAGAGCCTTGCACTGATGTGGATAGACATAGACTCCCCTACCTCACCTAGCGCTGAAATCTGAGGACCCCCGAATTAGCCCTAAAAAGAACTGTTGGTTTCTCAGGAGTTGTGGACTGAACAGTTGCAGACCTACACTAACTACTAAAAGGACGATTCTGACCCTATCTCAGCAGCAGCTCTCCCTACACTCGCTAAGTCCGGAGCAGAATGTGGCGAGCAGGGCAGCGCCAGGTCTCTTATAGACCTGATGACGCTATGCGGCCAGCCAATCACTGTAATACCACAACAAAGATGGCTGCGGCATTACAGTGCATGGCAGACAATCCCTGCATTGTTATTGGCGCTCTAAAGAGCGCCACATTTGCAGGGCGGAGACCCGAACTCCCGCCGAATAATCCCGGAAATACTCGGTGCTCGCCGAGTACACCGAGCATAGTGATACTCGGGCGAGTACAGAGTAGTGGCGAGCCGGTGGTCCATGATTTACGGCTACAGGTGGGGCCATACACACTGAAGTGTTAAACCGTTACGTGCTTGAGGGCTTGCCCTCACCTATAGTACTGGGACTTCCTTGGCTTGCTCTGCACAATCCGGTGATCGATTAGAAGACACAGGAGGTGAATTAAGATCACAAAAGGAAATGTGCTAATAAAGACTAATACATAAAAATAATTTCTTTATTCAAATAATTAATAAATAAATAATAATATCAGCTGAATCAAGTAATGGCGCCCGTTTTTTGTTTTTTTTTAAACGTATATGATATTAAGCCCCTAATATGGAGATATAATATTGCAAAAATGCCCAACAAGAAGAGTCCAAAATATAATATATAAAAAATAGAAGATGTATAATCATTTATTTATATATATATATATATATATATATATATATATATATATATATATATATATATATATATATATATATATATATATATATATATATATATATATATGGCTCAGAAAATACAGGGCTTTAAATATTGATCGACAAAGTCTTATATTTTCAACCCAGAAATCCAAGGTACTGTAGATGATAAGGTAAGACTAATCACCCAATATCACTCGCAGTGGCAGCTTATGCGGGATATTGTGTCTAAACATTGGCCAATTTTAACCAATGATCCGATTTTAAAGCAATATCTTCCCGCAAAACCAGGTATTACTGCCCGACGAGCACCTAATCTGCAGGACCATTTGGTTAAAAGTCTTTACCCAGTCAATAATCAATGCACTTTATTCCCCATGCTTATTCCTAGACCAATCTCTCGTTTGGGATGTTCTCCTTGCGGTAATTGTATTGCCAGTTCAAATGTTGAACATGCTGTAGACTTGCAGAGATCGGGATGTCGTCACGGACAGGAGGCAGATCAAGAGTTAACAAATTTCTTAACGGTTGAAAACTCTACGCAGGGAGGAAGTGGATTTGGGAGGCAAAGATAATAACGATATGAGTGTTGGAGGGGAGAACGGGGTAAACAGGTGTAAGGCGTATGTTCAGGAAGAGGGAAAGAAGAGTACAACTTATCAGTCTGTCGGCTTCTTGATTGCAGCGTCTCGGTTTCCAACGGTGGCATCGACAACAGCGGCATGTGATGTCTCGGGGTTGTCCTGGTTAGGCGAAGATCAGGTCCCTTGATGCAGATGGAGAGTCTTTGATTCATTAAGCGGGTTCCCGTACCCGCGATTTTATTGTACTGGTCTCAGTTCGTTATACGGTATCGCCGGAGCGTGGCTCAGCTCCGCAGCACAGATGGGGGAGGGATCGGCATATACTGGCACAGTCACTGGTACAAGGCTAGGCCGCACGCATGCAGCAGTCACAGGTCCCACGTGTGAGTAACCTCCCAGGGAACGTAGGGAGAGTCGCTGTCTGATGTCCGCGAGCAGTGAACACAATTACAGGGGCCTGGGCAGGAGGTATGTGACTGGGCTTCATCTGATTCCTGCTTTCTTATCTGCTTTCTGCGGAGGCTCCCTTTGCACTGTGAGATTTATTGCACCATCTTAAACTTACATACAGATCGGGTCACTCTGTCAGTGGGGTCATCGGCTCCAGCGTCATCCGATCTGTATGTAAGCTGAAGCAATAACTCATAGTGATCGTCACCCTGCACTGTCTGACCCTGAGCTCGGCTCCAGGACGTCCTGCATTATATATCAGACATTATAATGTGAGGTCCTGCAGCCTGGTCAGTGCTCAGTGCATGTAACACTATATACGTGCACATAGTACAGTAGAGTGGTGGCGAACCTATGGCATGCGTGCCAGAGGGGGCATGCGCACCATCTCCTCAAAATTAGCGCCGCCACCACTCTCGTGGGCCCTCTTGTAATCTCCCGAACCCTTATCACTAGCACCGGCACCGCGGCCACTCTCCTCCTTTCTGAGAGCTATGGAAACCCCTCATTTTGGAAATTACATCCCTTAAAGAATTCAACTAAGGCAGTGTTTCCCAAACTCCAGTCCTCAACAGGTCATATTCTCAGGATTTCCTTAATATTGCAGAGGTGATTGAAGTATCATCAAGGCATCAGTGTCAAGGGTGTCTTGTCCTAATGTGACCCCTGGGGGATCCGGGTTCAGAAGGTCACAACACTTAATTGACCTCACATTCTCTTTGGAGCCCCTTTGACTATTACTTTGAACTGGAATAGATTTACTGTCATTCGGTGCTGAAGAGGTTGAGGGCCCTTTACCTTCTGGCTGTGAACATGTAGCTTTAGAACTTAGGTGTGGCACCTTGTGACCACTCCTTTCCACTATGTCTGGGTCGGTCTCCACCGAGCTGGAGCGTAATGGCGCCCAACGTTCACGGTGGTGTCGCTGGTCGGTGTGCCGTCCTCAGAATAAAAAGGGTAAAGATGTAAGGGATGCAGGATCAGCCGGTCTCAGTAAGTAACAATCCAGATCTCAGATGCAACAGGAAAAAAAATGGCTTTTACTGGAGCAGTTGATGATGATGATGATGATGATTACAGCTCTCCACAGTTGTGGAGACACTGAGCCAAGAGCCCCTCATGGTGTGATGGACCCAGCTCTTTTCTGGCAATCTGTAGCAGCTCTCCTCACTCCCATTGCATATAGCACTATATGTGCACTGAAACTTCTCCTCTCAGCCTGGACCCTCAGGCTTACAGGAAAGGACCTCAGCTTCAGCTCTCTTCCCATTGCTGGCAACTAAGGATCCCTAACTGATGTCATCTAGCAGGTGGGCTCTTCTTGAACCGAACAGGACACCATGTCCCACGTGACTGCACAGATATATGGATCTTCTATACTGACCACTTTGAAGGAGCCAACTCGAACAAGGACTTCCACAGAATTTTGAGTTGCTGTTCGGGTTCAAGCTTGTTGAAAGACTGCAGCTGCTTGGCGCAGGTCATCAGCAATGATGTGTAATAAGCTTACTGACGTCACCGCTCGTTGCAGCAGCCGGATTCATGTGCTACTGTTATTGCATTCCGGCTGCCATGCTGAGCGGTCACAATACTGATGTCACCTCTCAGCACTGCATCTGGATGTAGCAAAGTCGGGGATCGAAGTGGGATGGATTGACGGAGAACCCCTTTGGATTTTATTTTTGAAAGGTAATAAATTGGTAAAAGAGGGTCAGTGAGTGTTTTATATAATTAAAAGGACTATTCTGTGTGTGTTTATTACTTTTGACTAAGGGGTTAGTAATGGGGGTGTCTTACAGACACCTCTTCAATACTATCCCTTGGGCTTGAGGTCAGCAGACATTTAACAACTGACATCATCCGCAAACCTATTACCCTGCTTGCCAACGCACAAAAGCAAGCGAGAAGAGCGGAGGCAAAATTGGCACAACTAATGGATGCGCCATTTCTGGGGCGGCTGAGGTTATTAGTCTGGGAGGGGGCCAATATCCATGGTCGATTCCCAGCCTATTAATATAAGCTGGCAGTATTCTGCTTAGCCTTTGCTCGTTATTTAAAATTTGGGGAACCCCACACCATTTCTTGAAGAAAGCAATCCCTGCTTTGAAGTTTCACGTGGCAGAGACGATGAGTATCTCCTTGGAATTGATGTTGTCCTGTGCGTTTGGGCAAAGTAAGGCATGCTCGCCACACAGCACACACATCCTCAGTTTTGATCCTGCAACCGTCTGAACTTGGTGGTGCTCATAGCCGGGAGAGTGTGTGGGCACTTCGACCATTCTAACTTAGCGAAGAGCGGCCTCCAGGATTTGCCACGACAGAGTGAGATGACTCCTGCCCGACTTGCAACATGATAGACCATTGGTCTGCATATATTGCAGCACCTGTACAAGCAACGTAAGGCTGTGAGGTGCCTAATTATATCATGCAGCAGACTGGAGCTTGTGCTACCATGATATCCAGGGCTGAAAACATTTTTTAACAAAACTTCATGGGCTTTCATATCTAAAATTGTATATAGCATCACCATAATTTTAGCATCAACTGGGGGTTTCCCTGGAGAACAGTGCACAGGAGGTAAAATAAAAATGTTCAAGCATTTTTAGTACATACTGTACAAGTTTTTGGGTGGCTACTGGGGTGAAATACTCCAGGTTGTTCCCCTGCATACATAGAAGTCCAAAAGGTAAACATTTTTGTGAACCAAAGGTTCATGAGCGTTTAGAGTCTAAGTGGAGAATCCAAAAAGTCCCATCAGAGCTAAAACATTATTTGCCAGTTCCCCCACGAGTTGGATATTTTACTTTTTCTACCCCCAAAAAAGAAAAATGTGATAAATCTCCTTTATGTACTACGGTAAAATATTTTACGGCTTCTGAATAAGTGCTATTTATATTTGCTGTATGTTCTTCAATCCATTTTTTTATCTTCTTATTGTACAACCAATATATTTGATGTTGCAGGCACGGATTTCGATACAACAATGTGATCAGAGTCAGAAGTAATAAATGAGTTGAAAGTATGTGCGGTGCCTTGAGGGAGGAAAAACCAGATTACTTACCGGTAATGCTCTTTTATAGAGTCCAGGACAGCACTCACTGAGGGGATCCGCCCCTAGGAACAGGAAACCCACAGAGAGATAAAAGGGGCGGCCCCCCTCGCTCCCTCAGTTGGTCTACAGAGAATGAGAGGAACCGCCACACAAGCATTAGTTAATTGCTCCGCAAGTCATTTAAAGTATGAATCTATTTACATCCCTAGATATGTACAACTGTATATCCTTTTCTACATACAACTAATCCGTCACCAATCGGAGAAACCCATGTGTAACTATAATACATGAATACCACGGCCTTTTGAGCCAAAACGGGGCTATCAGGATCACTTTTGCTCCTCTTATTTTCCTGATGACTAACGGCAGAATTACCATAGGGGGAAAGGCATAAGCCTGTTGGAAGGCCCATGGGGCTTGAAGGGAGTCGAGTATATCCAGGAGGTCCACTCTGTATAGCGAAGAGAACCTTTCGACCTGCCTGTTGTTCCTTGTAGGTCTATTTCTGGCATGCCACACACGTCCGTTATCTTCTTGAAAATGCACTGGCTGAGCATCCATTCCCCTTGATGTAGGGTATGGCGACTAAGGAAGTCTGCTCTGGAGTGGTCTACTCCCCTGACGTGCAGAGCTGAAAGGGACAAAAGATGGTTTTCATCCATTCTTAGAATTTTGTCTGCGGTAGACATCAGAGTTCCTGATCTTCTTCCTTCTTGATGATTTAGACATGCTACCGCGGTGATGTTGTCCGATAGAACTCTTGTACGAGTTCCTCGCAGCTGTGGAAGAAATTTACGTATGGCGTGGTAAATAGCTTTCAGCTCCCTCAAATTTGATGAGTCCTCTGATTCAACTATGGAACACTGTCCCTGAACTATGTCTTCCCCTAAATGCACTCCCCACCCGAAGGGACTAGCGTCTGTAGAAATTATCCTTTAGGGTCCTACTACCCACGAAACTCCCCCCAAGAGGTGTTTTGGATCTACAGTAGCTACCATGCCAGGGATTTAATTACCTCAGTCGATAGGGATATTCCTCCCTGCAGCCTTTCCTCCTCCTGTAAGATGGCCTGAGGTAACTTTCTAGTATGGAACTGGGCCCACTGTACTGCAGGAATACATGACGTAAGGGAGCCAAGCAGAGACATACCCTGCCTTAGGGACATTCTAGGGTTGTTAATTGCTGAACGCACTTTTTTAACTATTAGTAATCTCTTCGCTTTTCGAAGGAGGCATTCCTGACTTAGAGTCCAGATGAAGGCCCAGGAACGTCTGGCAGGTTACCGGGCGCAACCTGGATTTGTTCCAGTTGATCAGACAACCCAAAGCCTGCAAATAGGAAAGTACAACATCACCTCCAGCATTAATTTGGTGAAGACCCGGGGCGCCATGGATAATCGAACGTCATTGCTGCGAACTGAAGATGAAAACCTTCTAACACGACCGCCACCCGGAGGTATTGTTGATGCAAAATATTAGTATTTGGAGATGATAATATGCATCCTTGAGATCCAGGACTGCCATGAAGCACCTGGGAAATAAAAGTTTTATGGCTGATCAAATGGACTCCATCTTGAAGGTCCGAGATCTTAGAAAGGTATTGAGTCTCCTCAAATTAATTATGGTCCTATAAGAGCCATCTGGCTTAGAGACCAGAAATAAGGGAGAGTAAAACCCCTTCTCCCTTTGATCTGCCGAAACCTCTACTAAAACATGTTTGTATAACAGAGCCTTAATTTCTGACTCCAAAGCCTCTTGCTGAGCCTGAGATTTTAGAGAAGTCAATAGGAGGGCGTCCGGAAGGACCCGGACAAACTCTAATCTTAAGCCAGATGTCACGAGGCTAATGGCCCAGGAGTTAGCGGATATTGCCTTCCATTGTTGGCAGAAGAGTAATAAACTGCCACCCACCGGCAGGTTGGAGCTACCGGCACTTATTTCCACTCTTGAAGGGACATCTGCCAAACAGGGCGACTCTTTGCTTGGCTTCTTTGTTTCCCCAGCGGTCTTGGTTCCTATAGTCTCTCTTTCTGCCAAATGACTGCTTTCTGAAAGCTCTCCTATAAAATGGAATATATGCATTAGGGAACCCCTTCTTTCTTTCACCTGCTTTGGTAAGAATTTCATCCAAAACCGTACCAAACAGGTACTCACCCTGGCATGGTATAGAGCAGGGTTTTGATTTGGTCTGGGCGTCACCTCTCCAGCCTTTTAACCATAAGGCCCGACGGGCTGCATTGGTTAGTCCTGCCGATTTGGCCGCTAGGCACAGGGAGTCAGCCGATGCATCTGCTAAGAAACCTGCTGCGCCTTTGATTAGAGGGATGGATGAATGTAATGTCTCTGGATATGCCGCTTTTCATATTCTCTTCTAATTCATCTAACCAAACCAGCATGGATCTTGTGGTACACGTGGCTGATATTGCTGGCTTGAAATCCCCCGTGCATGACTGCCAGGACCTCCTCTTAAGTAGCGTACGATCCAGGGGGTCGGATAGCATTCCTGAGTCCTTCACAGGTAAGGAAGAACGACGCAAGGTAGAGGCTATGGCTGCATCTACTTTGGAGCTTTCGCCCAAGAAGCTAGATCTTCATCATCAAAGGGATATCGCCGCTTAGGCTACTTTCACACTAGCTTTTTTGCATACGTCGCAATGCGTCGTTTTGGCGAAAAAACACATTCTGCAAAGACGTCTGCAGGATGCGTTTTTTCCCCATAGACTAACATTAGCGATGCATTGCGACGTATTGACACACGTCGCAACCGTCATGCGACGGTTGCGTCGTGTTGTGGTGGACCGACGGCAGCAAAAAACGTTACATGTAACTTTTTTTGTGCCGACGGTCCGCCATTTCCGAACGCGCATGCGCAGCCGGAACTCCGCCCCCACCTCCCTGCACCTCACAATGGGGCAGCGGATGCGTGGAAAAACAGCATCCGCTGCCCCCGTTGTGCGGCGCTTGCACAGTATGCGTTGGTACGTCGGGCCGACGCAGCGCGACGGCCCCGTACCGACGCTAGTGTGAAAGTAGCCTTAGATGTTGAGGGAAGGAACCCTCTCTGCCCCTGCTTCTCCCATTATTTTTTCACCAGTTCCTTTACTGCTGGTATTAACAGGAATGCTCGCCTCTTCTTTTGAGAGAGACCTGCAAACATAATTTCTTGAGGAGTTTTGGGGTCTTTGGTATCTGTCAACCCCATAGTCTTCCAAACCGATCTGACAAGGTTATTAATGCTGTTGGTCAGAAAACAAGTATGCTGCTCCTCCTCTGAAAACATTGACTCCCTGTAGGGATCTGAGTCAAGCTCGCCACTGTCCGAAGATGATCTGGATCTAGGGGAGGTATATTCCCTGCTGGGCCTATGCTCCAGCCGGAACCCCCCGGAGCCTGTAGATCTTCCCTGATCATGAGCCTAATATCCTCCGCTCTCACTGAGGACTCCTCCTGTAGAGTATGCCCAATGTAGATCTGACACAGCCTTTTGGGATAACTGTCCGGAAGTGGCTGGAAACACAGGGCGCACTCTTTATGCTTAGATTTTCCGGTCTTTTAGCCTGAAGGGTATATAGAAAGAAGGGGCTATCATCTTAATAGGTGTGATTAGTAACACTCACCCAGTGAAGCTTCTCAATATGGTAGTGGTTGCGGAGGCGGAGGCACAGGCTGAGATGTGGAGTGACCTTGTCTTTTCCTCTCTTATTCGTGAAACTGCTCTGTCTGGAGCGTCCACTGTCGCTTTTTCTGCTGCTGTGCGTAGACACCACTACCTCTTCAAGTGGGTGCATAGCGGGGTGATTTAGGGACAACATCGCTGCACACCAGTAAGCGTCAAGCCGGTGCTTTTATGCAGCTTTCCCCCAATAGTCGGAATTCTTCATATTTTTTTATTAAACTTCAAAGCACTTGGTAGCACTTCCGGGTTCTGCATCCCCGCTCTGTGCGCCTCTAGCCGTTCTGTATAGGCACCCAGACTCGCCAGCCTCCCCGATACCCCCGGAAGCTAAAGCAAGGACTTCTGGGGGATAGCGCTCTCTTGGGCATCTGGGCATGGACGCCGGCTCTGTCCCGCGGCTGTAGGACCGGAACCAGACCGGCCAAGCGCCTCACCATCAGAAATTTTCCGGAAAAGCAGGGCGGCCGATGCCCGCACCCCTGCTCCCTCGCAATCCCATCCTGCCGTACCGCGCTCTCCACGTGAGCCAGGGCGGCCTTCCCAGGATCCTGGCCTCACGGTGTCCTTCCAGCTGAGGGGGGAGCTGAACCCAGGAGTCCCCCAATGCTGCATTCGGCGCTGGAGCCCCTGCCGTTCCCGCAGAGACCACACAGGCGGCATCACAGCCAAGGTATCCTCTTGCGATCTTCTCTACAAAGGTTCCTTAGGAACAGGAAACCAACTGAGTGAGCGAGGGGGTCGCCCATTTTATCTCTCTGTAGGTTTCCTGCTCCTAGGGGTGGATCCCCTCTCTCAGTGGGTGCTGTCGTGGCAAAGAGAAAAAAAGTTTTTCTTTCCTTATTAACAGCAAATTCACACACGTAACACCGGGCTTCACCACACTTGAAGAAACTTTTGTTGGAGAGCCATGTAAGAGAACGTTGTGGATCTGAGCATGCTAGGAGACATCGTGTTACCAAGTCACGTGCCTCTTTTGACTACGCATCTGCAGACCTGGATGAGAATCTGACGCAGGGTTTTGTCCTGATTGACTAGGGGTAGATATTTCAGGATAACTTTTTTAATGTCATTGAATTGTCTATGGCGTTAGAATTGCACTCAAAATTACTCGTATTCTCGATATTGTTATGTAGTAAATTACTGCAGTGTTATGATCTGGTGGCCTAGGAGCAGCATGAGACGTACTCTGGAGAAGGTGGTATCTGTACTGACCGCGGACCCTGAACTTAACACCACAACCAGAAGTAGCCGTGGGATGTACCTACTGATCCTAGACACCTCGACACAGCCGGAGGACTAATTAACCCTATAGATAGAAAAGGGAAAACTATCTCGCCTCAGAGAAAACCCCCAAAGAGTAGGCAGCCCCCCACAAATATTGACTGTGAGAGGAGAGGAAAAAACATACACAGGCTGAAAACAGGATTTAGCAAAGGAGGCCAATCTAGCTAAATAGAAAAGATAGGACAGAGTACTATGCGGTCAGTATTAAAATACTAGGAACTGTCCACCACAGAAAATACAAAAACTCCACATCTAACTAAAGACATGGAGGGTATATCTGCCTCTCCAGAGATTCCAGCTTGACTGCATAAATCCTTACACAGATTAAGCTGGACAAGAAAAAACATGAAATGCACTGAACAATAAGGCCCACAAAATGTGGGCTGCAAAACAAAGCAGGACTTATCTTGGTGAAAAGAACAGCAAGCAGGATAGACCAGGAAGAGATGTGAATCCTCCAGAAACAATGGACAACTGGCACTGACTAAAGGGTGAGGCCAGACTAAATAGCCCAGTCCAGAGTGAACACACCTGATAACTGCTGTGAAGGACAGACAGCTGCGCTACCACTTATAACCACCGGAGGGAGCCCAAGAACAGAATTCACAACACTGCAGGTTTTTAATTTAATATTGGATCTTTTATAACCCCTGTCTCAAATCTTGTGTATATTATGACTCCTTCAGAGAGGAAGGCTATGTGCAATCAGTGCGGATTTGCCTGCGGATCCGCAGTGGATTGGCCGCTGAAGATTCGCAGCATTTTCCATCAGGTTTACAGTACCATGTAAACCTATGGAAAACCAAAACCGCTGTGCCCAGAGTGCGGAAAATACCGCGCGGAAACGCTGAGTTGTATTTTTGTCAGCATCTCAATTCTTTGTGCGGATTCCGCAGCATTTTAAACCTGCTCAATAGGAATCCGCAGGTTGTAAAACCACAGATGAAATCCGCACAAAAATGCAGGAAATCCACTTTAAAACTGCAGGTTTTTAAAAAACGGTGCGGAAAAATCTGCACATGTATCCGCAACGTGGCCACATAGCCGAAAGCTTCTTCACTAGAGCATATCGGATGACATGGGTGTGAACTGGACGATAGTAAAGTAGCGTTCCCTGCATTCTCTTTTCTATGTAATGTGGTGTCAACTCTGTGTGGCCCTAAAATAATGGATAATACAATATCCAAAAAATGTATTCTGTTAGAGTGATTAAGTGTGAATCGTAGGCTATGATTATTGGTATTTATGTATTTGAGAAATCCCTTTCTATACGAGAAGAAGGTCGTCTACATATTGACCGTACCACATCATCTTTGAAAAAAAAATGGATTATCATCAGTGAATAGGAAAATTTCCTCCCTTCATGCCATGAAGAGAATTGTCAGGGTGGGTGAAAATTTTGATCCTATGGGGGCACCCAGTGTCTAAATAAACACTTCTGTCAAACATAAAAAAAAAAAAAAAAAAAAAAAAAAAAAAATTGTGTTTCAACAGATAATCAAGGGACAACAAAATAAATGTCTTGAGATTTATAGAGTAAATCCATTATAAGTTCATGTTAAAAACATACAACTCTGCCCTTCACCTCTCCAAACAAACCTATTTCAACACCCTCATCACCTCGCTGTCCAATAACCCTAAACGTCTCTTTGACACTTTCCGGTCCCTACTCAACCCAAGAGAGCAGGCCCCAACCACAGATCTCCGCGCTGACGATCTGGCCAATTACTTCAAAGAAAAAATTGACCACATTCGACAGGAAATCATTTCCCAATCTCTTCATACCAAGCACTGTCCTCCCTCCCCCACTGCATCTAGTTCACTCTCTGACTTTGAACCAGTTACAGAAGAAGAAGTAAGCAGGCTCCTTGCATCTTCTCGCCCGACCACTTGCACCAGCGACCCCATTCCGTCGCATCTCCTCCAGTCCCTTTCCCCGGCTGTCACCTCTCACCTAACAAAAATATTCAACCTTTCCCTCACTTCCGGTATTTTTCCCTCCTCATTTAAGCATGCCATCATACATCCACTACTTAAAAAGCCCTCCCTCGATCAAAATTGTGCCGCTAATTATAGACCTGTCTCTAATCTTCCCTTCATCTCTAAACTCCTGGAACGCCTGGTCCACTCCCGTCTTACCCGCTATCTCTCAGGTAATTCTCTTCTCGACCCTCTTCAATCTGGTTTCCGCTCTTTACACTCTACTGAAACTGCCCTCACTAAAGTCTCTAATGACCTACTAACAGCTAAATCTAATGGTCACTATTCCATGCTCATTCTCTTGGATCTCTCCGCAGCATTCGACACTGTGGATCATCAGCTCCTTCTCACTATGCTCCGCTCCATCGGCCTCAAGGACACCGTTCTCTCTTGGTTCTCCTCCTATCTCTCTGGCCGATCCTTCACTGTTTGTTTTGCTGGTTCCTCCTCCTCTCACCTTCCCCTTACTGTTGGGGTTCCTCAAGGATCAGTCCTAGGCCCCCTCCTCTTCTCTTTGTATACTGCCCCTATTGGACAAACAATCAGTAGATTTGGTTTCCAGTACCATCTCTATGCTGACGACACCCAATTATATACCTCTTCTCCTGTTATCACGCCGACCTTTTTAGAAAACACCAGTGATTGTCTTACCGCTGTCTCTAACATCATGTCCTCCCTCTATCTGAAACTGAACCTGTCAAAAACTGAACTCCTCGTGTTCTCTCCCTCTACAAACCTACCTTTGCCCGACATTGCCATCTCTGTGTGCGGTTCCACCATTACTCCAAAGCAACATGCCCGCTGCCTTGGAGTCATCCTTGATTCCGAGCTTTCATTCACCCCCCACATCCGATCACTGGCTCGCTCTTCTTATCTGCATCTCAAAAACATTTCCAGAATTCGCCCTTTTCTTACTTTCGACTCTGCAAAAACTCTTACTGTCTCACTTATTCATTCTCGTCTGGACTATTGTAACTCTCTACTAATTGGCCTACCTTTTACCAGACTCTCCCCGCTCCAATCTGTCCTGAATGCTGCTGCCAGGATCATATTCCTCGCCAACCGTTACACCGATGCCTCTACCTTGTGCCAGTCATTACACTGGCTACCCATCCAATCCAGAATCCAGTACAAAACTACTACCCTCATCCACAAAGCACTCCATGGCTCAGCACCACCCTACATCTCATCTCTGGTCTCAGTCTACCAACCTACCCGTGCCCTCCGCTCTGCTAATGACCTCAGGTTAGCATCCTCAATAATCAGAACCTCCCACTCCCGTCTCCAAGACTTTACACGTGCGGCGCCGATTCTTTGGAATGCACTACCTAGGTTAATACAATTAATCCCCAATCCCCACAGTTTTAAGCGTGCCCTAAAAACTCATTTGTTCAGATTGGCCTACCGCCTCAACGCATTAACCTAATTATCCCTGTGTGGCCTATTAATAAAAAAACAACAACATAATCACGTTCCTCCATCATGTTCTCATACACTTTATGCAGTTAACAGCCTCTGTGTCTGTACTGTTACATACTTAGGTAGTTAACTGGTTCATGCAGCTTTACATGAACACCCGAGCCTTACACTATGGCTGGTCCAAATAACTAAAGCAATTGTTACCATCCACCTCTCGTGTCTCCCCTTTTCCTCATAGATTGTAAGCTTGCGAGCAGGGCCCTCATTCCTACTAGTATCTGTTTTGAACTGTGATTTCTGTTATGCTGTAATGTCTATTGTCTGTATAAGTCCCCTCTATAAGTTGTAAAGCGCTGCGGAATATGTTGGCGCTATATAAATAAAATTATTATTATTATTATTATTATTAACCACTGTTTTTGATTGGATTTGGACACAGAATTCTGTCATTCGTGTTCATGATTCATCCTATGCTAAGGGCACCTTTTCTGCTGAAATACATCAGGTGTTTTTAATGTATTTGTTTTAATGGATCACAAATTAAAAATAATTTTTTTTTATATTCCCTGGACGGTTGTGCTGGATCATCACACTCCTCTCCCTCCTCACATCTCCATTTGGCTGCAATCACCGGCAGTATCTTCACCCTCCAGAGAACTTCAACCAGCATCTCCCATTACAACGGCGTAGTGAGCTGGATTACTACGTCAATACCAATCATTTTGAGTGCAACTCTTCAAATCACTATTTCAACAACGTACAGTGGACAATTCAATGGCATAAAAAAATAATTCTAAACCATCTACCCCTAATCAATCAGGACAATACCCTGCATAAAAAAACCTTTTCTCCTCCCTCCCGAAATTTGCTTTTATAGCAATATCATGGCTATACAATAGTCAATCTGTTTGCTTGATGCCAATGAAACGCCTGTCAATCCACATGCCATAGAGCAGTCAGCTTGTCATCAAAACAGAGGTCCCTGCTGCTTCACTTCCCACCCCTTCTGCAAAGGTGGATCATGATAGCCAGACTTGTTCTTATCAATTTCACACCGACTGGCGGCCTCTGCTCCTGCTGTGATAACTGTGTTCTCCTCCGCTTCCTGCTGTTTGGAACATTGCCCTAGAGCAGACCTGGGCAAAGTCCGTCCCGCGGGCCACATCCGGCCCTCTGGCTGTCTCAGTCCGGCCCGCAGACCGAGACAGCTGTGGGGGCTGGAAATCAGAGGTCCACGGGCCGAACGATGCCCGCTCACCCGCCTGCTGTTTCCATGTGTGCCACGGCTCTGCGCGGCGCAGCTGACTCCTTTTGTGGCGAAGGTTCCTCCGGCCACTCCCTCCACCAATCAGCGTGTGAAACAGCTGACGCGATTACGTCATTTCATTGCATCAGCTGTGTACTCCAGAGTCCGTGCTCCGGAGGCAGGGAGAGAAGCAGAGCGCCAGGGAACGGGACCAAGGTGAGTATGTGGTGGTCTTTTTTCCTTAAGTGTGTGTAGGCTATTTGGGTAGGCATGGGGTGACAACATGGTGCAGGACATGGGGGGTTACAGTGCAGGACATAGGGAGGTGACATGCTGCACATGGGGAGGCTATGGGGGCGACATGCAGTGTATATAGGGAGGCTGTGTGGGGCTCATGCAGTACATAGGGAGGCTGTGTGGGGCTCATGCAGTACATAGGGAGGCTGTGTGGGGCTCATGCAGTACATAGGGAGGCTGTGTGGGGCTCATGCAGTACATAGGGAGGCTGTGTGGGGCTCATGCAGTACATAGGGAGGCTGTGTGGGGCTCATGCAGTACATAGGGAGGCTGTGTGGGGCTCATGCAGTACATAGGGAGGCTGTGTGGGGCTCATGCAGTACATAGGGAGGCTGTGTGGGGCTCATGCAGTACATAGGGAGGCTGTGTGGGGCTCATGCTGTATATAGGGAGGCTGTGTGGGGCTCATGCAGTATATGGGGAGACTGTGGGGCTCATGCAGTATATATGGAGGCTGTGTGGGGCTCATGCAGTATATGGGGAGGCTGTGTGGGGCTCATGCTGTATATAGGGAGGCTGTGTGGGGCTCATACTGTATATAGGAGGCTGTGTGGGGCTCATGCAGTACATGGGGAGGCTGTGTGGGGCTCATGATGTATATAGGGAGGCTGTGTGGGGCTCATGCAGTACATGGGGAGGCTGTGTGGGGCTCATGATGTATATAGGGAGGCTGTGTGGGGCTCATGCAGTATATAGGGAGGCTGTGTGGGGCTCATGCTGTATATGGGGAGGCTGTGTGGAGCTCATGCTGTATATAGGGAGGCTGTGTGGGGCTCATGCAGTATATGGGAGGCTGTGTGGGGCTCATGCAGTATATGGGGAGGCTGTGTGGGGCTCATGCAGTATATGGGGAGGCTGTGTGGGGCTCATGCAGTATATAGGGAGGCTGTGTGGGGCTCATGCAGTATATAGGGAGGCTGTGTGAGGCTCATGCTGTATATAGGGAGGCTGTGTGAGGCTCATGCAGTATATAGGGAGGCTGTGTGGGGCTCATGCAGTATATAGGGAGGCTGTGTGGGGCTCATGCAGTATGTAGGGAGGCTGTGTGGGGCTCATGCTGTATATAGGGATGCTGTGTGGGGCTTATGCTGTATATAGGGGAGGCTGTGTGGGGCTCATGCTGTATATAGGGGAGGCTGTGTGGGGCTCATGCTGTATATAGGGATGCTGTGTGAGGCTCATGCTGTATATAGGGAGGCTGTGTGGGGCTCATGCAGTACATAGGGAGGCTGTGTGGGGCTCATGCTGTACATAGGGGGGCTGTGTGGGGCTCATGCAGTATATGGGGAGACTGTGTGGGGCTCATGCTGTATATAGGGAGGCTGTGTGGGGCTCATGCAGTATATGGGGAGGCTGTGTGGGGCTCATGCTGTACATAGGGGGGCTGTGTGGGGCTCATGCAGTATATGGGGAGACTGTGTGGGGCTCATGCTGTATATAGGGAGGCTGTGTGGGGCTCATGCAGTATATGGGGAGGCTGTGTGGGGCTCATGCTGTATATAGGGAGGCTGTGTGGGGCTCATGCAGTATATGGGGAGGCTGTATGGAGCTCATGCTGTATATAGGGAGGCTGTGTGGGGCTCATACAGTATATGGGGAGGCTGTGTGGGGCTCATGCAGTATATGGGGAGGCTGTGTGGGGCTCATGCTGTATATAGGGAGGCTGTATGGAGCTCATGCAGTATATGAGGAGGCTGTGTGGGGCTCACTGTATATAGGGAGGCTGTATGGAGCTCATGCTGTATATAGGGAGGCTGTGTGGGGCTCATGCAGTATATAGGGGAGGCTGTGTGGGGCTCATGCTGTATATAGGGAGGCTGTGTGGGGCTCATGCAGTATATAGGGAGGCTGTGTGGGGCTCATGCAGTATATAGGGGAGGCTGTGTGGGGCTCATGCAGTATATGGGGAGACTGTGTGGGGCTCATGCTGTATATAGGGAGGCTGTGTGGGGCTCATGCAGTATATAGGGAGGCTGTGTGGGGCTCATGCAGTATATGGGGAGGCTGTGTGGGGCTCATGCAGTATATAGGGAGGCTGTGCGGGGCTCATGCTGTATATAGGGAGGCTGTGTGGGGCTCATGCAGTGTGTATATATATATATAGATAGATATATATACATACATACATACATACATACATACATACATACATACATATATATATAGGTTGTGGGACTCATGCCACATATAAAGGGGCTGTTGGGGGCTTATACGATATACAGAAGGGGCTGTGCTCGGGTTCAAACGATATATAGGGGGATGTCAGCATACTTAATTCTGCTCAATATACAATTCTGATACCATTAATATTAACCCCTTCATGACCTTGGGATTTTCCGTTTTTCCGTGTTCGTTTTTCACTCCCCTCCTTCCCAGAGCCATAACTTTTTTATTTTTCCGTCCATTTGGCCATGTGAGGGCTTATTTTTTGCGGGACGAGTTGTACTTTTGAACGACATCATTGGTTTTACCATGTCGTGTACTAGAAAACGGGAAAAAAAATTCCAAGTGCAGTGAAATTGCAAAAAAAGTGCAGTCCCACACTTGTTTTTTGGTTGGCTTTTTTGCTAGGTTCACTAAATGCTAAAACTGACCTGATATTATGATTCTTCAGGTCAGTACGAGTTCATAGTCACCTAACATGACAAGGTTATTTTTTATCTAACTGGTGAAAAAAAATTTCCAAACTTTGCTTAAAAAAAAATAAAAAAATTGCGTTATATTCCGATACTCGTAGCGTCTCCATTTTTCGTGATCTGGGGTCGGTTGAGGGCTTATTTTTTGCATGCCGAGCTGGCGGTTTTAATGATAGCATTTTTGTGCAGATACGTTCTTTTGATCGCCCGTTATTGCATTTTAATGCAATGTCGCGGAGACCAAAAAAACGTAATTCTGGCGTTTGGAATTTTTTTCTCGCTACGCAGTTTAGCGATCAGGTTAATGCTTTTTTTTTTATTGATAGATCGGGCGATTCTGAACGCGGCGATACCAAATGTGTGTAGGTTTGATTATTTTTTTATTTATTTATTTTGATTGGGGGCGAAAGGGGGGTGATTTAAAAACTTTTATATTTTTATTATTTTTTTCACATTTTTTTTTTTACTTTTCTTTTTTTTAACTTTTGCCATGCTTCAATAGCCTCCATGGGAGGCTAGAAGCTGGCACAACGCAATCGGCTCTGCTACATAGCAGCGATCTGCTTTTCGCTGCTATGTAGCAGAAAATCAGGTGTGCTGTGAGCGCCGACCACAGGGTGGCACTCACAGCTGACGGAGATCAGTAACCATAGAGGTCTCAAGGACCTCTATGGTTACAATGGAGAAGCATCGCCGACCTCCGATCATGTGACGGGGGTCAGCGATGCCGTCATTTCCGGCCGCCCGGCCGGATGCGGTAGTTAAATGCCGCTGTCTGCGTTTGACAGCGGCATTTAACTAGTTAATAGGCGCGGGCAGATCGCGATTCTGCCCGCGCCTATTACAGGCACATGTCAGCTGTTCAAAACAGCTGACATGTCCCGGCTTTGATGCGGGCTCACCGCCGGAGCCCGCATCAAAGAGGGGCTTCTGACCTCGGACGTACTATCCCGTCCGAGGTCAGAAAGGGGTTAATACAAATAATATGATAATTATAAAATATTGATCTTAATAATGATCAGAATTAATTTCGGCCCTCCATAACAGTCACGGTCTCTCATGTGGCCCCTCGGGAAAATTATTCGCCCACCCCTGCCCTAGAGGGTTCCCAACAGCCTCAGGGCATTGAGGACCATGTAGAAGTTGCTCTTTTCAATAGAAATATGAGAGGGAAGACATAACTGATACAACAACTCTTCATAGAGACAAACTCAATAGGGTCTTCGGAGGGTCTCACTGGGTGACTCATTAGCTGATAACCCCAGCTCATCCCTTCGCTTGATGCTAGAGCCGCTATAATTCACCCCCACTCCTAAAAATGAATGGCGCAGTAAATCCACTTCAATTAATAATTTTATTTAATAAAAATGAGAACACATTGTATAACAATGTCACGATACAACCATTCCCGACGTGGCCTCGGCAGCACAATTGGGTCTGCCACCGGTACATGTAATGACGCTTACCAGCCCAATCTTTTAGCCCTGTGTCTTTTAATCCAGTAGGTGAAAAAAGTTTTAACAAATGGAGATTTTCAGAGTCGTTGATGACCGCCGTTCTTCGTCCACATTTTAACCATAAAACTTTCAATTAATCGGAGGCCGGTGACAGAGATCCTCTGCGCCACTAATTTCGAGGAAAACCCAAGAACACCAACCAAAAATATAGTCCACCTGTCCAGTTTTTCAACCCCATATAAAAGTGACGTTGATGGTCGTTAGGATCTTCAGATGGATGTCCACGGTCCTGAGATTGAGGGAGGTCACAGCACCTCCGGCCACGAGTCAGAGAAACCAGTGCGGTGGGCACCAT
This sequence comes from Ranitomeya variabilis, assembly GCF_051348905.1. Taxonomy (NCBI): domain Eukaryota; kingdom Metazoa; phylum Chordata; class Amphibia; order Anura; family Dendrobatidae; genus Ranitomeya; species Ranitomeya variabilis. The sequence goes on from NC_135233.1 coordinate 1,086,645,242, forward strand.
CATTGCCAGGATCACTGGGATCCCCCACCAACCATAATGGGATGACAGATATTAGCAATATGCATCATTATACAAAATGGGAATACCTTTTTACCCAAATATTACCCAAGCATACACTTTAGACCATCTATACCAGAGTCTCTGCAGTTGTAGGGAACCTACTAGTCCTAGGCATGCTGGGAGTTGTAGTTTTCTACCAGCTCACGTATCGTATTGGTCAGCACAAGGAGGGCTGTTCCCGACAGTCTCTTTACACGGTGCCACTTATTTTATTTGCACCCGATCCCTCTTAACCCTTCATATTCCAGTCCATATCCACTCCGGCCTGGCCACCGTATCGATCAGTGACCTCCTATTCTACATCCCAGAGCTAAGTCCCCCACTTACCGACGGGTCATCCCACCACCGAAAATACTGTACATATTGGTCGATGGAAAAGCCCTAGAGAAATTATTTTGGAGGATGCCCTGACCCCGAGATAGCGTCCCCCGAGGGATCAGTCTAGGTCAGACGATGTCTGATAAAAGTACTATGACCTGTCCCGTAGTCCTGAGACATGAGGGGGCACGTTACTGATTACTACCGTATGGAGGGCTGCATTGATGGAAGGGTCACTGTCCTGTGTGCACCTCCTCCGAGGCCTGGACTGAGCTCAGGTACTGCCAGCTCAGGGCGGCCAGCAGCATCGCACATGACAGATAAATGGGGGAGAAGCTGTGACGGGACACCAGGGAGCCACTGGACAGGCTCAGCTTCTGGACGGTGGACACTATGTTCTGGGTGCGACCAGAGGAGGGGTCTGTCAGCGGGATCTTCTGGTAGATCTGAGAAGACAACCAAACAAGAGGTAATAAAAAGGGGAGCAGATCTTGGAGCAAATCATTTAAAACTCACTCAGATTTCAAAATATACTGTAAATAAAAATGTCTTAGACCTGATGAGGCCGATGTACTGACTATGATAATCCATGTAAGAACGGCTGTACGATCTGGATATTATACGAGTTCAGCTGTAGAGCGAGAGCCCCATACATCCAAGTATATTCTGTGTCTGACAGATGCAGCTTATACTGAGCAGTGTGAGATCTCAGCAGTGGCAGAAGGGAGGAGGGACACTGAGGAGCTGAATATCTAGCTAGGTGGGCAGAGACTGAAATTAAACTTAAAAAAAAAAAAAAAAAAAGTATACAGCCAATGTGATATAGGTTGCACAGGAAACCCTCCAGCCTCATCAGGTCCAAGTAGTGAATATGCAGCCTGTATTGTGAGAAATCTGTTTTAAGACAGTTTTGGCCAACAATTGTTACACCCAGTGTGCACATTCCCTCGTGGAGACACCAGATAAAAACTGCATAATACACAAGTGCTCAATACAAAAAAAAACTTTTTTTTCTCCTTTTTACAGTTCGTTAACTTTTAGAAAGTGTTCTGCATTCCTTTTTATTTCGCATTATGTACTTGTGTGCATGGTTCGCAACAGTTTGCGAACTCTGCAGAATTTTCCTTATTTCTACATTAATTTGACCTAAAACTACATCAGATTTTCACACAGGTCCTAATGTAGATAAAGAACCGAATTAAACAAACGAGTCAAAAATATTAATATCACACGTTTGTGAGTGACAGAAGTATGTGAACCCTTTGCTCTCGGTGTCTGGTGTGACCTCCTGTGCAGCAATAACTGCAGAACTGCTTCCGTCAGCTCCTTCCATAACACTTCCACGGTCAGGACTGGGACTCTGCAGTTCCAGAACTTTACTTTTCTGTAGCCTTTCTTATGTAGAACAACTTGTATACAGTGGGGCAAAAAAGTATTTAGTCATTCAGCAATAGTGCAAGTTCCACCACTTAAAAAGATGAGAGGCGTCTGTAATTTACATCATAGGTAGACCTCAACTATGGGAGACAAACTGAGAAAAAAAAATCCAGAAAATCACATTGTCTGTTTTTTTATCATTTTATTTGCATATTCTGATGGAAAATAAGTATTTGGTCAGAAACAAACAATTAAGATTTCTGGCTCTCACAGACCTGTAACTTCTTCTTTAAGAGTCTCCTCTTTCCTCCACTCATTACCTGTAGTAATGGCACCTGTGTAAACTTGTTATCAGTATAAAAAGACACCTGTGCACACCCTCAAACAGTCTGACTCCAAACTCCACTATGGTGAAGACCAAAGAGCTGTCAAAGGACACCAGAAACAAAATTGTAGCCCTGCACCAGGCTGGGAAGACTGAATCTGCAATAGCCAACCAGCTTGGAGTGAAGAAATCAACAGTGGGAGCAATAATTAGAAAATGGAAGACATACAAGACCACTGATAATCTCCCTCGATCTGGGGCTCCACGCAAAATCCCACCCTGTGGGGTCAGAATGATCACAAGAACGGTGAGCAAAAATCCCAGAACCACGCGGGGGGACCTAGTGAATGAACTGCAGAGAGCTGGGACCAATGTAACGAGGCCTACCATAAGTAACACACTACGCCACCATGGACTCAGATCCTGCAGTGCCAGACGTGTCCCACTGCTTAAGCCAGTACATGTCCGGGCCCGTCTGAAGTTTGCTAGAGAGCATTTGGATGATCCAGAGGAGTTTTGGGAGAATGTCCTATGGTCTGATGAAACCAAACTGGAACTGTTTGGTAGAAACACAACTTGTCGTGTTTGGAGGAAAAAGAATACTGAGTTGCATCCATCAAACACCATACCTACTGTAAAGCATGGTGGTGGAAACATCATGCTTTGGGGCTGTTTCTCTGCAAAGGGGCCAGGACGACTGATCCGGGTACATGAAAGAATGAATGGGGCCATGTATCGTGAGATTTTGAGTGCAAACCTCCTTCCATCAGCAAGGGCATTGAAGATGAAACGTGGCTGGGTCTTTCAACATGACAATGATCCAAAGCACACCGCCAGGGCAACGAAGGAGTGGCTTCGTAAGAAGCATTTGAAGGTCCTGGAGTGGCCTAGCCAGTCTCCAGATCTCAACCCTATAGAAAACCTTTGGAGGGAGTTGAAAGTCCGTGTTGCCAAGTGAAAAGCCCAAAACATCACTGCTCTAGAGGAGATCTGCATGGAGGAATGGGCCAACATACCAACAACAGTGTGTGGCAACCTTGTGAAGACTTACAGAAAACGTTTGACCTCTGTCATTGCCAACAAAGGATAGATTACAAAGTATTGAGATGAAATTTTGTTTCTGACCAAATACTTATTTTCCACCATAAAATGCAAATAAAATGATAAAAAAACAGACAATGTGATTTTCTGGATTTTTTTTTCTCAGTTTGTCTCCCATAGTTGAGGTCTACCTATGATGTAAATTACAGACGCCGCTCATCTTTTTAAGTGGTGGAACTTGCACTATTGCTGACTGACTTAAATACTTTTTTGCCCCACTGTATTTGGTCGTTTTGCTCCATGACCCATGTTCTCCCAAGATTCAGCTCATGGACAGACGTCCGGATATTTTCCATTACAATTTACAGATAACATTCAGAACAGATTGTTCCATCAATGATGGCGGCCGCCATGGCAAAACAGCCCAAACCCTCGTACGACTAACACAATGCTGTAATGAAGGGCTTTTCTGGCTCCGAACATGACGCTTCTTTATACCACAATGCTCCACTTTGGTCTCATCAAACAAACCATTATTCCAGCAGCCTTCTTCTGGCTTGTCCATCTGATCCTTACTGTTGTATCATGCACACCAGTAGTGTCCTCCTGATGGTCGACTCATGGACTATTAGCTAATGTGAGAGAGGCCTTTAGTTACTTAAGAGGCTATCTTGGGTTCCTTTATGACTTCACGGACTAATATATGTGATCATTGTTGGTTGATCCACATCTCGGGAGAGCAATAAAGGTCTTGAATTTCCTTCATTCATGCACAATCTGTCTGACTGTAGATTTTTGGATTAGAGAGAGTTGTGTAACCTTTTCCAGCCAAATGAGCATTTGGCCACCCTTCTTCGGAATCCTCAAACCTCCCTTTTTCTTTTCCCATGACACTTCCACATACTTGTTGTGAAGACCAGACTTTGATAGATCCTTGTTCTTTAAATGAAACAGGTCTCCCACTCACACCCGATTGTTGTCCCACTCTAATTTCACTTTATTTGCTAATCCTAAATGTTCACATACTTCTCCACTCGCAGATGTGATATTAGTACATACATATATATATATATATACACATACACACACACACACACACTGAGGAAAGTGGTCTATGTTTATTTCAAGTGGTTCTTTTTATGCATAAACTTTTACAGCACAACAGTATCCTGTATACCACGCAACAACGAAAATCCTAAAGACAGCCCTCCTTTTACGGACCCTTTAAATGCAAACCAGGTCATTGGTTTTAAGAAAGAATAAAAAAAAGTCTACAGCTGGTCTGATCTAAAAATGCAATAAATAATTAGGACTGCATGTGAATCGTGACAGTGTGCACTGTGCACACTTGTCAAGGTTCCACGGTGTTGCCGTGAGCGGGCGATCACATGACTGGTGCCGGCTAGACGTGTCAGACCTCTCTCACTGCACTTCTGTATAGAGAGGTTGAGCGTGTCTAGTCGGAGAATGCAAATCGCGTCCTTGCACTCTTTAAGAATGAGTGACATCTCATTGTCTATCTTGACTGACTCCTGGTAAGTTGCGATTTCGAGCAGAGAATTCATGCAGTGCAGACGCCCATTTACCTCGTTTACGTATTGGTACATGATGGCTCTGACCGCCTGGATGTTGGTGGCGTCCATCATCAGCGTCACCGCCTGGCCCTTCCGGATCTTCACCACTCCCTTAAACACCTGCTGGTTATTGTAACAGGCAGCCAGCGTGGCGATCGCCATGACCTGAGAGACACAAGGAGGATTCATTTGTATTTTAAAGTTTTTACATAATGTAAGAAATTATTATTTTTATTTGTGAGGGTCGTGGGTTAAATAAAGGGTTGGGTTCCTCCTAATGGAAAGGAGCCAGCGCGATGTGTGTGTATTTAACCCCTTATCAACATCACATGCCAGAAAAGAGATAAGGCAACAGGCTCAAAAGATGCGTCACACAGCCGAAAGCTACCTCTAACGGCGGTGATCTGAGCCAGCTCTGATCGCTGGCGGTTAATGCTTTCAACGCCGCAGACAATCTCAGACAGCAGGTTTTAAGGCACATGATCCGGGCGGATGGTGGGCCATTTCAGACGCCCTTTTTGCACCCTCTCAAATTATTATTTTTTTTTCTTTAATAGTCTGCTTAAATCACCTTTTTCAAAGGATATATTAATTGGAGAATCATGTTACCAGGTCATTTTTATTGCACAATAAACGAGTCAAAAGAAAACCCCCAAATAATGGTGGAGTTGTGTAATTTTTACCATTTCATCACTCTTTGAATTTGTGAGTGGTGCCCCAGCAGTTCCGCCCTCCCATCTGCGTGGCGCCCCAGCCGTTCCACCCTCCCGCCTGCGTGGCGCCCCAGCCGTTCCGCCCTCCCGTCTCTCTCTGGTTCTTTTCATGGTTCCATCCTCCCGTCTCTCTGGCTCCCCAGCGGTTCCACCCTCCCGTCTCTCTGGTTCTTTTCATGGTTCCATCCTCCTATCTCGCTCTTTTCACGGTTCCATCCTCCTCTCTTTTCACGGTTCCATCCTCCTCTCTCTCTCTTTTCACGGTTCCATCCTCCTGTCTCTCTCTTTTCATGGTTCCATCCTCCTGTTTCTTTTCACGGTTCCACCCTCCCGTCTCTCTGGCTCCCCAGCGGTTCCACCCTCCAGTCTCTCTGGTTCTTTTCACGGTTCCGCCCTCCCGTGTACGTGGCACTCACCTGTGGGATGGCGCAGAAGTTGAACACGCTCTGGTTCCTCAGCCGGGACAGGTAGAGCAGGACGTCGGGCACGTGCTGCAGCGCGTTGGTCACCAGTTCATTCAAGCACTGCACGGCCGGCACAATGTTCTCCGGCTTGGCCAAGTCTGACAGTTTTTTCCCGTATTTGCTCCACACCTGATGGCAGAATGGAGACGGTTCAGAGAGGAGACGCTATAACCAGCCCTTACGTATACAGTGGTGAAACCCCCCAGCGATGGGGCATCAGCCTACACCCACCTCTCTGGGCCAAAACTCTCTCCCGTCCAGTTGGTCCTCCAGGTAATCTCGGATGATGTTCGTCTTCTGCAGGAAGAGCCCCATGGAGTTGGAGAGTCTCCCGTCCTCCCCGACTATGGCATCTTCTAGTTCTGAGGCAGAGAACAGCCGGGACAGACCGATGCCCACCAGTCCGGCCACGTAGTGACAGTACTGAGAATCAGATCAAGAAGGATACTACTCAGGTCACATTGCCACTGGTCATCGTTATGTACAGAACCCTCGCTAGAAATCTCAGGGGGCCGTAGCGTGCATCGATAGGGCACATAACTCGGCTTATTGTATGATCAGGGCTGGGGCTCGGGGGGTCTTTATATGAGTCTAGGCTCCATGGGGTACTATGAAGGGAACATTTACACTGGATGCACAATGACTGTGGGGGGCACTAACCCCTTACTCCAATTAGGGTTCATACATTTTGCACAAAACAAGAAAAAAAAAAAAAATGGGAGGTCACCTAGGGTCGCACATGATTTGGCCCTGTGTGCATAAATCATGGACCCATGCTGACATACATTCAGTGGATGCCCCAAAATTACGGCTGCAGGGTCAGACTACACAGCGTCTGTTTGTAGTCTGTTACCATGGAGACACAGGTCTCATTGCAGCTGACAAATAGGAGCAGTGTGCAGCTCAAGTGTCTCCTACCTTATCCCACTCCAGGAGCGACTCCACCCGATTCTCCAGGAACTCGGCCATGCCCAGCCCCATCTTGTGGCAGATGTCTGCGATGACCTCCTGGTAAACCACCGCCAGGCTCCTGAACTCCAGGGAGATCTGACACGGAGGAATATCGAGAGATCACAATCTGTGTCTGAGGAGACGGACCCCGGTACGGTGCTGGCAGCGGTATTACACGGGCAACAACTGCTGGTATACTGAATGTGATTATTATGTGGGCACCATGTGGCGTCAGTGTGTGGCACGTCAGGGGTGGGCCCTGCATATGGTCACAGTGAGGTGAGGTGTAGAGTGACACTGTGTGTGCACTGTATGGAGCCATTATAGAAGCTCTGTATGGCAGTAATCACTGTATGTCGCCATTATAAAGATGATGTATAGCGGCATACAGAACCATTAATTGGATAAAATGGGATGGTGTTACATGGTTGTATCATATGGTCAGTGTACGGCACCATTATATAGGCAGGGTACTATGTGGTCAGTGTACGGCACTATTACATAGGCAGGGTACTATGTGGTCAGTGTACGGCACTATTACATAGGCAGGGTACTATGTGGTCAGTGTACGGCACCATTACATAGGCAGGGTACTATGTGGTCAGTGTACGGCACCATTACATAGGCAGGGTACTATGTGGTCAGTGTACGGCACCATTACATAGGCAGGGTACTATGTGGTCAGTGTACGGCACCATTACATAGGCAGGGTACTATGTGGTCAGTGTACGGCACCATTACATAGGCAGGGTACTATGTGGTCAGTGTACGGCACTATTACATAGGCAGGGTACTATGTGGTCAGTGTACGGCACCATTACATAGGCAGGGTACTATGTGGTCAGTGTACGGCACCATTACATAGGCAGGGTACTATGTGGTCAGTGTACGGCACCATTACATAGGCAGGGTACTATGTGGTCAGTGTACGGCACCATTACATAGGCAGGGTACTATGTGGTCAGTGTACGGCACCATTACATAGGCAGGGTACTATGTGGTCAGTGTACGGCACTATTACATAGGCAGGGTACTATGTGGTCAGTGTACGGCACTATTACATAGGCAGGGTACTATGTGGTCAGTGTACGGCACCATTATATATTTAGAGCACAACAGTATTATAAAGTCCCTCTACTGCGCTATAGCTACAGTTGTCAGCACAGTGTGGCGGCATTACGCAGACACGATATCTTAGTCCTTCTCACCGTGGGGAAGTCTTCCAGAACTTGGCGGTCTTTCTCCTTGCTCTCCGTGAACCTCCAGTCCGCCTGGTACAGATACGTGTGGAAATTGTGTAGCATGGGGATTTTGGTCTCCGGACTGATGGTCATGTCGTCCTCCACGGTGTCCAGCGCTCGCAGCACCAGATAGAAGATGCACACGGCGTGCCTGCGACAAGGAATAAGCCGTCAGATCTCCCCCTACACGACCCCCAATATCTCACTGGCCGCCAAACTTTCCATTCCTGCCTGATGTGACACTTTGGGCATTTGGGGGAGGACACAATGTGTGCCCGGCCTGGAGGGCTGAGAAGCAGGGGCAGCACGTGGCACGGGTTATCCTCCTCCCAACACAAAACCGTACAGGCTACCCAGGCAGAGGACAACAGCAAGTCACCAGCCTGACAGTGACGTGCGGAGGCCAAAAAACAAGTCCGCTCCACAGAGCAGAGGGCACCAGCGGCCAATACACCTGCGGCACCCTGCACCTGTACTACTGGCCCTCCTAATTTCTGCACCAGGACACTGCACTTGTGCTCTGACACGGAGACCAGGGTGACTTATTGGGCAAAACATGAAGCCGCAAGATGCCTCCCTCTGCCCATATACCCAGGGCACCAGGCATGAGACCAGGGGAGGGCATCAAAGGGGTGCCAAGTCAGGAGCACATAGGAACACTGTCCGTGAGGGCAACATGCCAGCTTCTCCATGGACGACCAATAAAGTTTATTAAAAGCAACAGCTGCAGATCAAGGAATGCTGGGAGTTGTAGTTTAATCACAACGCCTCCTTCCTGATGAATTACAGGAATGAGAGCAGGCTCAGGAGGGTCGCAGCAGGTTCAAGTCCCCAGGGGCCGAGGATCATTTAAAAAAAAAAAAGAGGGACATATGCTGTCTATTATTAGGGAGGGGTCACCACCTTATGGCTCTGCTAATTTTCCAAAACTACAAGTCCCAGCACGGCTCACTGGGAGCCACCTGTTAGTGATCGCTGCAGTCAGAAGAATCTGGAACCTTGCCCTGACCTGATCTATTTCATCATGGGACAGTAAACTTCCGTTAATCTGGCATCCGATAATCTAGAACAGTTCACAAATAGGCAGAAAACAACAACAAAAAACGACCGCGGTCTATTCTGTGTCATCGGATTGTGTCATCAGCCTGCGACCGTCCGATACTCCAGAATTTGGCCGGCTTGGTAAATGACGGTTTGGTTTTTTTTACCTTCCAATAATGCAGAATATTTGATAGTCCGGCAATAGACGAACTGGAGTAAAGGGAAATGTGATACAATTTACAGGCTGTGTTCACACGCGGCGGTCAGGCACCACTTGCCTCAGTAGCAGGTTTTCTTGATTTTTTTTTTTGCGCCTTTGTCTCTTGTCCACACTGGTAAATTTTAATGCAAAAAAAAAAAATAAAAAAAATTCTGATTCTACTTCTTCAGGTTTTGGCTCAAATAATGCAGCAAAACCTGACACCTAAGTTTAAAAAAAAAAAAAAAAAAAAAAAAAAAAAAGCTTTAACGTGACCAGGTCTATTCTGCAAAACCCGAGCAAAGGCACAAAATACTGAGAACGAAAAACCAACATACAAAGTGCAGGAGATTTCTGAAGTGTCAGACTTTGTGAAACTATGGGAAACATGTGCATTAGTGTGAACACAGCCCGAGTGTGCGGCTTCCCGGCCGCGGTGCGGCTTCCCGGCCGCGGTGCACCCACCGGAGCTCCCCGTCCAGCGCCTGGATGACGGCGGCGAAGCTCCTGCTGGTCTGGTTCAGGTAGCGGTAGCAGGTCCGCAGGCCGTCGCTCATGGAGTCCTGTGGGGACACAGACACACGGTGAAGCTGGCGGAGGCTGGCCGGGGGTGGGTGGGAGAAGCCCTGGGGCGCGGGGCGGCCCTCCCGGAGCCCCTGCTGCGGCCCCCGCTCCTGCAGCCTGCCGGCGGCGAGCAGTGAGCGCTGGCTGCCCGGCTTCTGTGCGGGGCCCAGGCCCAGCGTCCTCTTGAACAGGGACACGGCCACTTTGCAGTTGGCGGCGGCCATGAGGCAACTTCCAGGAAACTTTCTCCGGTCACCGACAGCGGCCGAGGGCAGACAGCGCGGCCCGGGACCGGGGGGCCATAGACCGGGACAGAGCGCGGGACAAGGGCGCACCCAATGGGGCCCTACAGGGGCGGGGAACACACTGAGGTAAACAAGGCGCTGACCCGTCACCCGGGAGACACGTGGGAGAGGAGGCGGTGACGGTATACATCGGACTGGCACACTGGGCTCGGACATTACCGGACGGCAGCGGCCAGTGCAGTTTATTTGTCCCCATAAAACTCGCATAAAATATTAATGATGATGATAACAAGATCCGTTGCTGATTTGCCTCCGCAGCGTTTCAGCACAGAATTTTCCGCACCATTAGCACAGCATTTTTTTTTCTCATTGATTTACATTGTACTGTAAATCACTTGCGTTTCACCGCAGGAAAAAACACTGCGGCTCCACAGGAAATCCGCAACATGTGCACACAGCCTAAGGCTATGACCACACGTTGCAGATTTGACGCTGCAGATTCGCAGCAGTTTTCCATCTGATTTACCGTACCATGTAAACCTATGGAAAACTAAATCCACAGTGCACAGGATGCGGAAAATACCACACGGAAAAGCTACATTAGGCTATGTTCACACTTTGCGGTTTTTGCTGCGGATACGCAGCAGTTTTCCATGCAGGGTACACTACAATGTAACCCTATGGAAAAGAAAAACCGCTGTGCCCACATTGCGGAAAATCCCTTTAAAAACCGCGCGGAATTGCTGCGGAAAAAAGAAGGAGCATGTCACTTCTTTCTGCGGATTCCGCAGCGGTTTTCAACATGCACCAATAGGAAAGTGCTGTTGAAAACCCGCAGAGGAATCTGCAGATGAAAACGCAGGAAAATCCGCAGTGAAAACCGCAGCGGTTTTTGCACTGCGGTTTTTCCAAATCCGCTGCGGAAAAATCCACAACATGGGCCTTATATTCCAGAGCTGCACTCACTATTCTGCTGGTGCAGTCACTGTGTACATACATTACATTACTGATCCTGAGTTACATCCTGTATTATACCCCAGAGCTGCACTCACTATTCTGCTGGTGCAGTCACTGTGTACATACATTACATTACTGATCCTGAGTTATATCCTGTATTATACCCCAGAGCTGCACTCACTATTCTGCTGGTGAAGTCACTGTGTACATACATTACATTACTGATCCTGAGTTACATCCTGTATTATACTCCAGAGCTGCACTCACTATTCTGCTGGTGCAGTCACTGTGTACATACATTACATTACTGATCCTGAGTTACATCCTGTGTTATACCCCAGAGCTGCACTCACTATTCTGCTGGTGCAGTCACTGTGTACATACATTACATTACTGATCCTGAGTTACATCCTGTATTATACTCCAGAGCTGCACTCACTATTCTGCTGCTGCAGTCACTGTGTACATACATTACATTACTGATCCTGAGTTACATCCTGTATTATACTCCAGAGCTGCACTCACTATTCTGCTGCTGCAGTCACTGTGTACATACATTACATTACTGATCCTGAGTTACATCCTGTATTATACCCCAGAGCTGCACTCACTATGCTGCTGGTGCAGTCTCTGTGTACATACATTACATTACTGATCCTGAGTTATATCCTGTATTATACTCCAGAACTGCACTCACTATTCTGCTGGTGCAGTCACTGTGTACATACATTACATTACTGATCCTGAGTTACATCCTGTATTATACCCCAGAGCTGCACTCACTATTCTGCTGGTGCAGTCACTGTGTACATACATTACATTACTGATCCTGAGTTACATCCTGTATTATACCCCAGAGCTGCACTCACTATGCTGCTGGTGCAGTCACTGTGTACATACATTACTGATCCTGAGTTACCTCCTGTATTATACCCCAGAGCTGCACTCACTATGCTGCTGGTGCAGTCACTGTGTACATACATTACATTACTGATCCTGAGTTACATCCTGTGTTATACCCCAGAGCTGCACTCACTATTCTGCTGGTGCAGTCACTGTGTACATACATTACATTACTGATCCTGAGTTACATCCTGTATTATACTCCAGAGCTGCACTCACTATTCTGCTGGTGCAGTCACTGTGTACATACATTACATTACTGATCCTGAGTTACATCCTGTATTATACCCCAGAGCTGCACTCACTATTCTGCTGGTGCAGTCACTGTGTACATACATTACATTACTGATCCTGAGTTACATCCTGTGTTATACCCCAGAGCTGCACTCACTATTCTGCTGGTGCAGTCACTGTGTACATACATTACTGATCCTGAGTTACCTCCTGTATTATACCCCAGAGCTGCACTCACTATTCTGCTGGTGCAGTCACTGTGTACATACATTACTGATCCTGAGTTACATCCTGTATTATACCCCAGAGCTGCACTCACTATGCTGCTGGTGCAGTCACTGTGTACATTACATTACATTACTGATCCTGAGTTACCTCCTGTATTATACCCCAGAGCTGCACTCACTATTCTGCTGGTGCAGTCACTGTGTACATACATTACATTACTGATCCTGAGTTACATCCTGTATTATACCCCAGAGCTGCACTCACTATGCTGCTGGTGCAGTCACTGTGTACATACATTACATTACTGATCCTGAGTTACATCCTGTGTTATACTCCAGAGCTGCACTCACTATTCTGCTGGTGCAGTCACTGTGTGCATACATTACATTACTGATCCTGAGTTACATCCTGTATTATACCCCAGAGCTGCACTCACTATGCTGCTGGTGCAGTCACTGTGTACATACATTACATTACTGATCCTGAGTTACATCCTGTGTTATACTCCAGAGCTGCACTCACTATTCTGCTGGTGCAGTCACTGTGTGCATACATTACATTACTGATCCTGAGTTACATCCTGTATTATACCCCAGAGCTGCACTCACTATGCTGCTGGTGCAGTCACTGTGTACATACATTACATTACTGATCCTGAGTTACATCCTGTATTATACCCCAGAGCTGCACTCACTATTCTGCTGGTGCAGTCACTGTGTGCATACATTACATTACTGATCCTGAGTTACATCCTGTATTATACCCCAGAGCTGCACTCACTATGCTGCTGGTGCAGTCACTGTGTACATACATTACATTACTGATCCCGAGTTACATCCTGTATTATACTCCAGAGCTGCACTCACTATTCTGCTGGTGCAGTCACTGTGTACATACATTACATTACTGATCCTGAGTTACATCCTGTGTTATACTCCAGAGCTGCACTCACTATTCTGCTGGTGCAGTCACTGTGTACATACATTAAATCTTGGGTTTAGTGCATTTCTTTAATTTATGGAACAAAATGTATATTCATATATCTCTCTCTGGGTTTTAATATTTGTGTTTGTGGTAGGTTGATTACGTATTTATTTATTTATTTTTTTCTTGTGTGTTTTTACTATTTTATGTAATATGTGGGAAATCTGACTGCATGCACCTTATTGTTTTTGTATGGTTGGAGGACTCTCCTGCTTTTTAACCAACCTGGGACGTTGTTTGTTATAGGATAATTATATTTCTATGATATGTTGTGGAGACTGTTTTTTGTCCTGATTCTATGCACCTTATTGTCTATGTATAATCAGAGAACTTGCATGGTGTTTTGATTAACTATAGATGTCTCACATATGGGCTAATTATGCCTTTGAGATGTTCCATGGAGATGTTTTTCATCCGGAATTTTTCTTCCTCCCAGATGTATGCCAAACAAAGGCTTTGAAAGTAATTTCATTATTTACTTTTCAATAAGAAGATTACAACGTGTTAGTGCAGTCACTGTGTACATACATTACATTACTGATCCTGAGTTACATCCTGTGTTATACTCCAGAGCTGCACTCACTATTCTGCTGGTGCAGTCACTGTGTACATACATTAAATCTTGGGTTTAGTGCATTTCTTTAATTTATGGAACAAAATGTATATTCATATATCTCTCTCTGGGTTTTAATATTTGTGTTTGTGGTAGGTTGATTACGTATTTATTTATTTATTTTTTTCTTGTGTGTTTTTACTATTTTATGTAATATGTGGGAAATCTGACTGCATGCACCTTATTGTTTTTGTATGGTTGGAGGACTCTCCTGCTTTTTAACCAACCTGGGACGTTGTTTGTTATAGGATAATTATATTTCTATGATATGTTGTGGAGACTGTTTTTTGTCCTGATTCTATGCACCTTATTGTCTATGTATAATCAGAGAACTTGCATGGTGTTTTGATTAACTATAGATGTCTCACATATGGGCTAATTATGCCTTTGAGATGTTCCATGGAGATGTTTTTCATCCGGAATTTTTCTTCCTCCCAGATGTATGCCAAACAAAGGCTTTGAAAGTAATTTCATTATTTACTTTTCAATAAGAAGATTACAACGTGTTAGTGCAGTCACTGTGTACATACATTACATTACTGATCCTGAGTTACATCCTGTATTATACCCCAGAGCTGCACTCACTATTCTGCTGGTGCAGTCACTGTGTACATACATTACTGATCCTGAGTTACATCCTGTATTATACCCCAGAGCTGGACTCACTATTCTGCTGGTGCAGTCACTATGTACATACATTACTGATCCTGAGTTACATCCTGTATTATACCCCAGAGCTGGACTCACTATTCTGCTGGTGCAGTCACTGTGTACATACATTACATTACTGATCCTGAGTTACATCCTGTATTATACCCCAGAGCTGCGCTCACTATTCTGCTGGTGCAGTCACTGTGTACATACATTACATTACTGATCCTGAGTTACATCCTGTATTATACTCCAGAGCTGCACTCACTATTCTGCTGGTGAAGTCACTGTGTACATACATTACATTACTGATCCTGAGTTACATCCTGTATTATACTCCAGAGCTGCGCTCACTATTCTGCTGGTGCAGTCACTGTGTACATACATTACATTACTGATCCTGAGTTACATCCTGTATTATACCCCAGAGCTGTACTCACTATTCTGCTGATGCAGTCACTGTGTACATACATTACATTACTGATCCTGAGTTACATCCTGTATTATACCCCAGAGCTGTACTCACTATTCTGCTGATGCAGTCACTGTGTACATACATTACATTACTGATCCTGAGTTACATCCTGTATTATACTCCAGAGCTGCACTCACTATTCTGCTGGTGCAGTCACTGTGTACATACATTAGCTTGACTGTACAGATCTCAGGATCGGCTACAGGTCTCACATTTGTGTCAGGAGATCCGTGGACAGTCTGGAATCCGGCATTAAACTACTATCAAGAAGTGGACATCCCCTTTAATGAAAGGTGTGTGATAGCGCAGCTTCTATCTGTGGGACCCTCATACAGAGTGGGGGTCCAGCCTGCACTGTCAGGAACAGATAGGTGAGTGTGCATGTGCTGCTCTCTGCATTTATTTCTATGGGAGACCCTGGTAATCTCCTGTAGAGACCCCTAGATGCAGGTCACCACTCTGGGACCCTCGGAGAGGTTGGGGATCCTGTTTGTATTGTCAGGACCGAGAAGCAGGGGCGCACGTGCGACTGTCTTCATTTATCTCTATGGGAGCAACTGACTTTCCACAGAAGTGAATGCAGATTTTTGCGCATCCACTTCACTGATCCTGACACAGCAAGCCGATCGCTATGAGGGTCCCAAAGATGTTATCTGCACCCAGTGATCGGGGGTCCGGTTTGGCGTTTGGGCAGCTGTCTGCATTCACTATGGGAGATTAGGAATTGAGCCCATAGAAATAAATGAAGGGCCGCCCATGCGCTCCCACCTCTCCATTAAAAACAGCACCACGCGCGGACCCCCGAACTACATGAGGGTCCCCGAGGTGTGGACTGCATCTGCAGACATATTTGCGATGTCCCATCTATAAATGTCGCTTTCTTTTCATATTTGACCGTATGAAGCACAGGAAGAAACTTCAAACCTCACGATTTGTACGACCAGAAAAATGCAAATATACACAGCGTGTCTGTGAAGTCATGGTGCACTTTTGACCAGTCACTGGAAAGCAACAAAAAACAGAAATGTGAAATCTGCTCCAAATAAAAGAAAACTCTCCCAGTATCATACCTATTCAGTGCAGTTCGATGTGGGCTCCATTTGTTGCCCTACACACATCCAAACGATTGTGAAGTTCTCGCCACACACGGGTAAGGACGTCTGGTGTAACAGAGTGAATAACGTCAGTGATTCTCTGCTTTAAGTGATTACTGTTGTTGATACGTTCAGTGTACACATGTAGCTTCACATAACCCCAAAAGTAAAAGTCTAAGGGTGTCAGATCCGGGGCTCGTGGTGGCCATGGCTTGACCCCTGCCTATCCACCGCCGGGGGAATGTTCTATCCAGAAACTCACGAACAATGGTGGCGTAGTGTGGAGGAGCGCCGTCCTGTTGAAAGATGACACCTGGAAATTGTGGCACTGCATACAATTCCAACATGTCAAGATACGTGTTTGCCGTCACAGACCGCTCCGTGAAAAAAAATGGGTCTATCCCCTTATTATGCATCAGGCCACATGACCGTAGTCAACATAGCATGAGGATGTGCAGCAGCCCATATGTCCACAGATACGGAAGGTGGCCTCATCGCGAACCACAATCTTCTGCAAAAATCTTGCATCATTGTCAATCTCACAGAACACACTGAACGTTCCCCTGTACCGTCCACATCTAGACTGGCATGGAAACCCACACTGCTGGCATAAGCCTGTGGCTGCACGATGTCACAGACCCGGCAGTGTATTCACCAGGGTTCAGTTTATCAGGGGTTAATCTGACTGGGGGCTTCAATGAGTTTGTGTTGTTTGATTGGTTCTTGTTATCTCTCCTCATGAACAGGTCGGATATGATTGGGCCTGAGAAAGGGCACCAGAAGTGCACTATGACTTTACGGACACACTGTATACTTTTTTTTTTTTGCATGGACTAAAGACAAATTAAAAAAAAGTGAAAAAGTGCGGCCACAGCTGCGTCGCATCTCTTTAGCCGCTGCGTCTCTTCTCTTCCTCCACTGCTCCGTCACATTTCTTCTTTCTTTGCCGCATTTCTTTATCTGCCTCGTCTTTTTACCCGCCACTTCACAGCGTATCTTTACTCACCACTCCGTCTAGTCTCTATTCACCCCTCCGTCAAGTCTCTTTACCTGGAACTCCATCAAGTCTCTATTCACCCGCCGCTCCGTCAAGTCTCTTTACCCGCCGCTCCGTCAAGTCTCTTTACCCGCCGCTCCGTCAAGTCTCTTTACCCGCCGCTCCATTAAGTCTCTTTACCCGCCGCTCCGTCAAGTCTCTATTCACTGCTGTCAAGTCTCTATTCACTGCTCCGTCAAGTCTCTATTCACTGCTCCGTCAAGTCTCTATTCACTGCTCCGTCAAGTCTCTTTACCCACCGCTCCGTCAAGTCTCTTTACCCGCCGCTCCGTCAAGTCTCTTTACCCGCCGCTCCGTCAAGTCTCTTTACCCGCCGCTCCGTCAAGTCTCTTTACCCGCCGCTCCGTCAAGTCTCTTTACCCGCCGCTCCGTCAAGTCTCTTTACCCGCCGCTCCGTCAAGTCTCTATTCACTGCTCCGTCAAGTCTCTTTACCCGCCGCTCCATCAAGTCTCTTTACCCGCCGCTCATTCAAGTCTCTTTACCCGCCGCTCCGTCAAGTCTCTATTCACTGCTCCGTCAAGTCTCTATTCACTGCTCCGTCAAGTCTCTTTACCCGCCGCTCCGTCAAGTCTCTTTACCCGCCGCTCCGTCAAGTCTCTATTCACCGCTCCTTCAAGTCTCTTTACCCGCCGCTCCGTCAAGTCTCTATTCACCGCTCCTTCAAGTCTCTTTACCCGCCGCTCCGTCAAGTATCTATTCACTGCTCTGTCAAGTCTGTTTACCCGCCGCTCCGTCAAGTCTCTATTCACCGCTCCGTCAGTGGGGCATGCTATGTCTCTTAATCTGTCACGTCTCTTTATCCACCTCACTATCACAACCCTTTACCCAGCGCTTCTCTTGACCCGTCGCTTTTCTTTACCCAGCGCTTCTCTTTATCCGCTTCTCCATCACGTCTCTTTATCCAACGTATCCCTTTAGCCGCCCCGTCTTTATCCGCCATGTCTCTTAATCTGTCACGTCCCTTTATCCGCCACGTCTCTTAATCTGTCACGTCCCTTTATCCGCCACGTCTCTTAATCTGTCATGTCCCTTTATCCGCCACGTCTCTTAATCTGTCACGTCCCTTTATCCGCCACGTCTCTTAATCTGTCACGTCCCTTTATCCGCCACGTCT
This sequence comes from Ranitomeya variabilis, assembly GCF_051348905.1. Classification (NCBI taxonomy): domain Eukaryota; kingdom Metazoa; phylum Chordata; class Amphibia; order Anura; family Dendrobatidae; genus Ranitomeya; species Ranitomeya variabilis. The sequence continues at coordinate 1,086,663,666 of NC_135233.1, forward strand.
CTTATCTGTCACATCCCTTTATCCGCCGCTCCTCTTCATCCGTCGCGTCCCTTTATCCACCGCCGCCCCTTTATCCACCGCTCCCATAAATCAATGGATATTTTAAAAATTTAAATTGCTGCAAATTTCTGAAACCTGTAACCGCAATGACAGCAAAGGTTAAAACCGTAGAGACAAGCGTCGCCATGACGACTGTCCTCCATATAACGTCTGTATCCCGTACAGCAGATAGTATCCACCTTCCTCCTGACATCCTCCGGGATTAGCCGCACTCACAGCCCGTCGCTGACCTCCCCGCTCCTCACCTCCTCCAGCTTGGACATGACAGCCCGGCCGCCGCCCAGCTTGAACCTGCACAGGTTGTAGATCTCCTCCAGATGTCCCAGCGACCTCAGGAAGTCCATGGCCGCCGAGGATGAAGCTCGAACACCGGCTACAGCATCACCGCGAGTCCCGCTATACTCGTCAGCCGGCCATCTCCATAGCTCCGCCCCATCTGTCAGTGCGAACCAATAACTGAGCGGCTCCATAGTGGACTGACGACTCTGATTGGAGGGAAGAGTCTCGTACCAGAGAGCGCCAACCAATTAGGAAAGACCTGTTGCTGGGGTGACGCATCGCGCTAGAAGCCGATTGGCTTAGCGGGAGATGTGACGTTAACACCGTCGGAAATGTAGGCGGGGCTATAGAGATTACGGTAAAACTGGAAAGCGGATGAACAGTGGGGCATGCCGGGAATTGTAGTTTTTTAGCTACAAAAATAAGCCTAGTCTATCTATGATCAAACTACAACTCCCAACATATCCTGTACATACATATTCATGCGGAATTATAAACTAACGCACATGCAAGTCACAGTGTAAGAACATATCAAGATATAAAGTGTGTAATGTGATGTAAATAAAAGCTACTGCCATGGCAGACAATAGATCTGAAGACTTGTGGAAATACCTCATGTACATGCAAGAAAAAAAGTGGGAAATATGTATCACTAGGCGTAAAAAAACCATGTTACACATAGCAACCAATCAGAGCCCAGCTTTCATTTTTTAAACTGTTATGGAAAAGTGAAAGCTGCTCTGTGATTGGTGCAACAAGGATCCTGGTCACACGGTCAGTATCCAAAACCAGGAGCGGAACAAACACCGACCAAATACTGCGGGTGTGAACGTGGCCCAAGGCCGTGTGTGCGGCCCCAGCGTGCACCTGCGCTAACCCCGGTCTCCACACTGCAGCTATTGGGTGACATCATCCCCCGCCATGGCCTGCGCCGCCTCCTGCACTACACGGCGATATAAGGCCGCATTCACACCTCACAGAGGGTTCTTCTGTGGCCTGGAAGAAGAAAGGGTGATAGAAAGAAATAAAGAAGGAAAACTTTGTCAGTCCGCCATCACTGTAATGGGAACGACACAAGCGTCTCCATTCTTGGCTCCTCTGACTATTTGTTCATTGGGAGCAATGCGTCGGCCATTAGGATGCATTACATGGGTGGATTCGGCACCTGGGACTGTACGGTGGGCGCCGGGCGGTCATATTGGGAACGGTGTGAGGGCTGAAGCCAAATGACACTTCACCACCTTCAACCATTGGATCCCTATAGAAGTCACTGGAGCGATGCCAGCGGTAAACATCCGGACGACTACTGCTCCCTACTAGGAGGAGGATAGGTGGTGGTAGTCCTCAGCGCTGTCTGAATAACGAAGGCCAATGTCACTCCCCTGCGTCCCACCCGACACCTCTAATCTGAAGGTAAAAAAGCCATGGAAAGAACAGAAACGTCAGGAATAATAATAAATAATAATAGTATACTGACATTAATGGAAGTACGGTAATAAATGTAATATATATTACTCGTATATATTTATTTTCTTTTGTTATTTATCCCCCCCCCCCCTACACTTTGCCATTTAAAAGTGATTGAAAAAAAAAAGTAATTTACATAAATCAGCAACACTATTATTTTCATAGTAAGATAAACATAAACCATATAGGGCAACATCAGTGTAGAGGTGCCAAAGCGGCTCCAAGGTAGGTACACCTAAAGGACACTCCTGACCATAATATTACCATCAAGAGAAATAGGAGTAATAAGTCCAAGTGTATAAAAAGGTATACATTTATTAACACACAAAAATTACAATCGAATAAGTGACACAACAAAATATCAGACTAGGATCAGGTAATCATTGCAAATGCCCTAACACTCATAAAGATGTAAAATTATATATATATAAACTTAGTGCCAAAACACATATGGGGAATATGGAGGTCAGAACATTCCAAAGATTCTTAAAAGCGCGCACTAAATCATTGCAGCCTATATCCCCCCCATATGACCGTACCTTGATAAAGTGATGCAAAACGCGCGTCGGTGGCGGGGTGGCGCGTGTCCCAACTCCTTACATTATGAGTAAGAATTTAAGGACTGGGGGGATATAGGCTCCAATGATTGTGCGCACTTTTAAGAATCTTTGGAATGTACGGACCTCCACTCTATTTATTCCCCATATGTGTTTTGGCGCCAAGCACTTTACCTATATATATTTACATCTTTGAGTGTTGGGGCATTTGCTGCCATCATTACCTGATCCTAATCTGATATTTCTTGGGTCACTTATTCGATTGTAATTTTTGTCTGTTAATAAATTTGTATCTTTTTATACTTTTGGACTTTTTACTCTTATTTCTTTTGACGGTAATATTTTCATAGTAAGTGAAATCAGTGCCCTGGATACACACTATTAAATATGTGGATTTAAGACAGAAGGATAGAACCTATATAATCCACCAGTGTCGGCTGCTAAAGACGGGTAATGACCGTTATATTACGTCGTAATATAGACGTAAATTGAATGCTTCCCCCCTTTAAGCAAAAAAAAAAAAAAAAAAAAAATAAGAGCCTGCCATAACAATGCTCCAATGTGCAAGAATTATTTTTTTCTGCCACCAATGTTCAGCCAGATCCAGGGTTTTGCAGTGGATTCCCTTTAGATTCCACACTGTGCTCCCATTTCCAGGCAGAATTAAGTCCACAGCAGAGATTGGTACGATCTGGTCCACGGTGGATTTTACTGGCACAGATCTGCAGGATTTTAGCATGGAAAATCCAACGCTCATTTTTGCTGCACAAATTGGAGTCAGCCCCCGATTGAAATGAGGATTTACCCCACTGACTATGGCCGATCTATTGTCTCTTCTGTTCAGACTATGTGAAACTAACGAGTACATTATTGCAACTTTTGTTTGGTTTTAGACAAAAATCCACTTGGAAATTTTCCATACTGCGTGAACCCAGTTAAAAAAAAAAAACCCATGTAAGGAACGGATCACGTTGTGGCTTTTTGCACAGAAACCGGGATCGGTGGAGGTGCCCCTTTAAGGTATGAGCAGGGTCCTAAGGTGCACATTTGTTTTCTGTTGTAGAATCTTTACAACATGCAATGTAGCGGGGAGGGGGGGGGTATTCACGTTACAAGAGGCTTGTGCTGGGGATTGAGCGGTTAGGATGAATCCTGCGCCCGTTCTTTCGGCTGTACCCGCTCCTGACACGTAGGACAGTACCACGTCAGTCTCTGCAGTCCACGCGGTGGTCCGATGTTCTCCTTCTCCACCTTGTGCCCCTTCGGGCAGAGCTCCTTCATGTAGATCTGGTAGTGCAGCGGCTCTCTCTGCATCAGGCTCCGCAACCAGCGGGTGGTGAAGCTTACGGCGCGATCAATGATGGCGCGCAGGGTGTCCGCCGGCAGCAGGGAGCCCGGGGACAAGGGGTGGACTTGAGCCAGATACAGGATCTCGTTCTTAATGATGTTCCCTGGAGACAATTGGATTAAATCGTGTGAGGGGTCCCCAAATCTGCCGGTTATGCTGGGAGTTGTAGTTATGGGGCGTCTTACCTACTCCGGAGAAGTGCCGCTGATCCATCAAACTGACACAGACGGGTCGGGGGGCCGACAACGCACGCAGAGCCTTTTCCTTATCGAAATCCAGCGACAGGATATCACAGGTGGGCTCCACGTGCGGGGACGAGCACCACAGGATCCGGCAGTTGTAGAACACAAGGAAACCCCCCGAGGTGAAGTGCAGAATTAGCCTAAGCAAAGAAGCAGGAGACGAATCAGAACCCTGTCTGACAACGATAAAATCCTACCGCTGTTATACGGAGCTATCGTTGTCAGAGCAGACCACCAACTCATCTGGTCACCATAGAAAATCCCCCCAGTGCCAAATCTACTGGAAAAGGTGAAGTCTTCCACCATCGCGGCCGTCCCCCGAGCTCCTAGCTGGATTTCCCGGTCTCTGCCTGTAGGGCCATCCAGTCCCAACCACCAGGAGCGAAGCCACGTACCTGGGCGTGGGGTCTTTCCAATCCCCTCTCTTGTTCCCTTGCTTGGCACGGGCGAGCTCATTCACCCTAATGCTCCCGTACAACCCAAAATGGAAACGCAGCCATTTGCATCCGGGACCCGCTTCTTCGTTCTCCCAAGGGCCGAGCTGGTCGGGATCGGTGGTGGTGGGCGCGCTCTGCGTTTTAGAGGGGTCGTCGTCCACTTCTTGGGTATTAGCAGAAGGAGCTTTGCAGGTTTCATCGCCTCCAAACGCCACGTAGAGATTCTTTCCATGGACCTGCAGATACAGGAGGCGACACGTACAGATGGATCACACAATACGGTCACCGGTGAGGACCCAAAGTCACCATGTTGCCCCATCCTAAAGGGGCAGAGGCGCCCTTATGTTTATGCTCCCATAGTAACCATTCATAAATGTGTATGCAGCCCAGATCCCGTCTTTTGTTTTAATCAATTTATGGAAAGCCAAACTTAAAGGGTTTATTTCCCCATCTTCACATAAGGGCACTGTTGGATAGTGCTTGCATAAAGAAACATTTTTTCAATTTACTGCTTACTAAAATTTGCAGCCGTTCTTGAGATATTCACTTTTTAAGGTCACAGCTTGTTGCCTAGGAAACCGACCACCTCTGGTGTCTAGCTGGTAAGCACTGTGCTGCACCTGCCCTGGATTATCAGGGTTCAAGGGATCTTGGCCAGCTTTAAAACAGTGCTTACAAGCTCTATGGAAAAGAGCTTGTAAGCACTCTATATTCTGCTGTCTAGCTGTGGTGGTCGGTCTCCAAGGCACCTAGAAGTAAACAAAAGTGTTAATAGCGCAAGAGCGGCTGAATATTTTAATAAACAGTAAATTGAAAAAGTGCTTGTTTTTACAAGCTCTATCCGACCATACCCATTTATGTATATGGGAAGAACCCCTTTAAAAGGCTCATTTCACACACATTTTTTTTTTTTTTTTTAATTCTGCTTGCATGCTTTTGCCACATGTCATCTAACAGGACACGATGGATAAAATTGGTGTAATGAGCGCCACCATTGCCCGGATCGATTGTCCAGTCGCTGAGATCACCGTGTCCCGCAGCTTTTAGCCAACTCCTTTATGTGAGTGATCTGCATCAATGTTGCAAATCTGCAAGAGCTCTCCATTATGACGGCTCTCCCCCTGGGGTGTACAGAGATCTTCACAGTATGGAGAGGGGAGAAAGCATGTACAGTCTCAAGGAGGGCAGAAAATACAAGCTGGAGAAAAAGCACATGAGAAGGAAATAGCTGCAGGATAGAAGCTGTGCTGATGTATGAGCCAATGAGGAGCGCAGCACCCTGGATACACACTGAGCTCACATCCAGCCTGTATTACTGGGAGAGACACTCAAGGAAAATCTGAAACTTGGATCAGACTTCATACAGCACATCAGTGGTTGTGAAAACTAATAAAGGAAGATTTAGGGTTCGGATTTAAACAGTTTTGCCAAAATTCAGTGATAAAACTGAAATGCTGCAACGCTTAGTTTTGCAAAAATTATATTTTTTCACGGCAGCCCCAGACAAATTTTTGAGAAGTGAGTGGAGTTCCACATGGCGGCGGCGGTGGGTCTGATTTGGCCATCGAATTCATCATGATTTTAGCCACAAGAGCGGCTTAAAGTATGACAGAAACATACATTAGTAACTGACTGGGGGAACATTTCTTGCGGAGGCGGATGACAAATTTATTAAAAAGGAGCACGCCTCAATGAATTTGGCGCATATTTATTCATTAAAGGCAAATCACATAGGTAGAAACATTTTTTTTTTTCCATATCACAGGCCTGTAAAGCTATAAATTTATATAAACCCCTTTAAATTACCTGACAGTCCTGAATCCACTGCCCCATGAAATCCTGCAGGGCAATCTGCTTGGTTCTGCCTCCAACCTTCACCACCTGCTGTCCCACAAAGGGAGAGACGAGGGAGCAGAAACGCCGCACTGTGGGGCCTTCCGGCATCTCGAAATCTAGGGGCAAAAACATTACAGAGTCAATGAAAGTCAGCAACAACATTAGGGAAGAAGTCATCATCAGCAATCTGCTCAGGAACGTCTGACTGCGGAGAATCTTCACTAGAGCCCTGCTAGAACCTTTCATGCAGTGTTATAACTAAGCAGGTGACTGTCTAATTTTTTTTTTCAGCAATAGGGCAGGCAAAAGGTAACAAAAATACATAAATAATCACCGTCTGGCCACCTCTGATACACGCTCTTCTCCTTTACGGCCCTCGCCACCTCTTCTTAGTGCTGAAACAAAAGGGTGTCTTCATACCAGGCCTGGGACTGCTCTGCCCGGTGACATCATGACATGCGCTCTACAATCATGCAAAAGATTGCCAAGATTTCCGCCATGACTAGGCCTGGGGTGTCCCTGCACATGCATAGAGACATCCTAGGCCTAGTCGAGGCCAAAAGTCCAGGCCTAGCATGAAGATGCCCAGGGCTTCAGTGTGTGCCAATGGTAAGAGGAAGGAGCAAGTGGGACTGAGCCGACATCTTTGTCGACAGATGATGGCTGTGCTATTCAGCCATCACCTGCATCTAACGGCCGCAGGTGGAGCTGATCTCAACTCGCAGCTGTTAACCTGTTTTGACAGACACATTTACTGCAGCGGCAGTGGGCAGCGACATTCCATGCGCCCATCAGTGCCCCCCGTGACTCAATCGCAGGGTGTCGGTGGGTTGCCATGATGGCCGGCAGTGTTGAAGACCCATGTGCCTGTCACAATGGTATTCCTGTAATCGCCGGCTTCTGGCTGGTGTTCATAAAAAAACAGTGATTTTTGATATTTTTGTGTATCGTACAAGCGATCGGATTATCGCAGGTTCAAGCACCAACAAATACAATAGACACTGGGGAGGAAAAAAAAAAAAAAAAAAAAAGGGGGAAACAAATTTATAAAAGTCGATATCACCGCAACTCCCCCCATAATAATAATACTAATAATAATAATAAACATCAACTCTGCAAAAAATTAAATAAAAGGTGATCAAAACATTGCATCTAGCCTCAAATGATGTGAATATCAAAAAATAAATAAATTGGCTCACGGTGCAAAAAAAAAAAAAAAAAAAAAGCGATCTCACATCAACAAAAAAATGAAAGCGTTATGGGTTTCAGATCTTGCCAACACTAGTGTTGTTTTTTTTAATTACAAATTTTAAAAAAAAACAACAAAAGACAAAACCCCGGCCTCCCCTGATTCTGACATTCTTTTCTGTTTTGCTCCGAGTCGCTCTATTGCAGAGATTTTCACATTTGTTTCTTTTGGAACGCATTATGTGAATTCTCTGATTGTAGTGCAATGGGGCGTTTCATCAGAGTCTTCTCTGGGGGCGTGCACTTTCACCCCTCTCTACAAGGCACAGCCAATCACAGCTCACCAACTGAGCCTGCTAGATCAGATGCTGAGCTGTGATTGGCCGCATCGGGGAAGGGAAGGGTGAAAGTGCACGCCCCGGGAGACGACTGAGGAAACGCCCAGCTGCACAACAAGCAGAGGTTTCACATGTTGCACTCCAAAAGAAACAAATGTGAACATCTTTGTGATGGAGCGGCACAGAGCAAAACGGAGAAAAGCAGCAGAATCAGGGAGCCTCTGGGGTTTTTACAGGGTAAAAACGGTGCATAGTGCTGGGAATGTATTCCCTACAATCCCTGACGTGTGTTTCACCGTGGCTTCTTCCAAGGGACAAGGTTGTCATCATTCATGGCCTCCACGCATCATCTGTAATATTTTATGTCCCTTTGTCATTATTCTGACACGACATCACCCATAATCCGATTTTCTATATTTTGTTTATATCTCGCATTTAAAAAGACAAAAAAAACAAAACTATTTTTGAATGAATAAAGTTAGTATTTTACTACATGCGCTGCGATACCTGTAGGTTTTATAATCACAACTGAGGAGCATCTTAAAACTTAATAAAAATTAATCTGATTAACCCTTTGCTTATGGGCTCGCCCGCCGATGATGAATGATTTAATGAGCCGTTATGTGCCTTTAAGGCCGGCGTCACACTTGGCGTAAGACAATACGGTCCGTATTTTACGGCCGTAATACGGAGAAATGTTCCCAAAATATTGATCCGTAGTCAGGGTGTGTCAGCGTATTTTGCGCATGGCATCCTCCGTATGTAATACATATGGCGTCCGTACTGCGAGATTTTCGCGCAGGCTTGCAAAACCGACATCTAATGCATTTATGTGCTCAAATGTTCGGTAAAACATATATACAGTATATATATATATATATATATATATACAGTATATATATATATACAGTATATATATATATATATACAGTATATATATATATATATATATATATATATATATATATATATATATATATATATATATATATATATATATATATATATATATATATATATATATCTATCATTGAGACACATATATATATATTCTGTATTTATATTTCATTCAGCGCGATATCTGTGAAAAGCCGGTAATTCAATTGCCGGCTTTTCATTTCTCCTGCACAAACCCGACAGGATATGAGACATGATTACATACAGTAAACCATCTCATATCCCCCTTTTTTTTGCATATTCCTCACTACTAATGTTAGTAGTGTGTATGTGCAAAATTTCAGCGCTGTAGCTGCTAAAATAAAGGGTTAAATGGCGGAAAAAATTGGCGTGGGCTCCCGCGCAATTTTCTCCGCCAGAATGGTAAAGCCAGTGACTGAGGGCAGATATTAATAGCCAGGAGAGGGTCCATGGTTATTGGCCCCCCCCGTGGCTAAAAACATCTGCCCCCAGCCACCCCAGAAAAGGCACATCTGGAAGATGCGCCTATTCTGGCACTTGGCCACTCTCTTCCCACTCCCTGTAGCGGTGGGATATGGGGTAATGAAGGGTTAAGGTCACCTTGCTATTGTAAGGTGACATTAAGCCAGATTAATAATGGAGAGGCGTCAATTATGTCACCTATCCATTATTAATCCAATTGTATGAAAGGGTTAAAAAACACACACACACACGATTACAAAGTATTTTAATGAAATAAACACAGCGGTTGTTTTAATATTTTATTGTTCTCTCAATCCATCCAGAACACCCTCGCTTGGAAAAATAATAAACCAACAATATACATACCTTCTGCTGACCCGTCACGTCCCACGAGGTAATCCATGATCTGAAGGGGTTAATTATTTTACAGGCAGGAGCCCTGCAAATGCAGCGGTGTGCTCGTGCCTGTAATCCCCGGCGAATGAAGGAAATGTAGGTCATTGACCTACATTTCCTTCCTTCAGTCGCGGTGATGCGCCCCCTGGTGGATGTCGCCGCGGGCTTACAAGCACGAGCACACCACTGCATTTGCAGGGCTCCTGCTTGTAAATTATTTTAACCCCTTCAGATGGATTACCTCGTGGGACGTGACGGTTCAGCTGAGGGTATGTATCTTGTGCGTTTATTGTTTTGCCAAGCGAGGGTGTTCTGGATGGATTGAGAGAACAATAAATTATTATAACAACCGCTGTGTTTATTTCATTAAAATACTTTTAAATCATGTGTGTGTGTGTTTTTTAACCATTTCGTACAATTGGATTAATAATGGATAGGTGACATAATTGACGCCTCTCCATTATTAATCTGGCTTAATGTCACCTTACAATAGCAAGGTGGCATTAACCCTTCATTACCCCATATCCCACCGCTACAGGGAGTGGGAAGAGAGTGGCCAAGTGCCAGAATAGGCGCCTCTTCCAGATGTGCCTTTTCTGGGGTGGCTGGGGGCAGATGTTTTTAGCCACGGGGGGGCAATAACCATGGACCCTCTCCTGGCTATTAATATCTGCCCTCAGTCACTGGCTTTACCATTCTGGCGGAGAAAATTGCGCAGGAGCCCACGCCAATTTTTTCCGCCATTTAACCCTTTATTTTAGCAGCTACAGCGCCCAAATTTTGCACATACACACTACTAACATTAGTAGTGTAGAATATGCAAAAAAAAGGGGATATGAGATGGTTTACTGTATGTAATCATGTCTCATATCCTGTCGGGTTTGTGCAGGAGAAATGAAAAGCCGGCAATTGAATTACCGGCTTTTCACTAACACCGCTGCGTATTTCTCGCAAGTCACACTGCTGGTCCGTGTGGAATCCGTATTTTCATAGACTTTCATTGGCGTATTTTTTGCGCAATACGCTGACAAACGCAGCATGCTGCGATTTTGTACGGCCGTATTACGCCGTATATTACGGATCCGTAATATACGGCTGATAGGAGCAGCCCCATTGAGAATAATTGTGCCGTTTGTTTGGCGAGTTTTACGGACGTATTTTCTGCGCTCTTACGTCCGTAAAACTCGCTGAACTGACTGATTGGATCTGTTTTGAACAGCTGACATGTGCCCGCAACAGCCGCGGGTGGAATCGCAATCCACCTGCGGCTGTTAAATCATTAAATGTCGCTGTCAAACCCTGACAGCGGCATTTAACGCGTGCTTCCGGCAAGCGCGCCGGAAATCCGCCCATCGGTGACCCCCGTCACGTAATCGAGGGTCAAAGATGGGTCGGCACGACAACCAGAATGTCTCCTGCAGACCTCTATGGTTGTCACTGTCAGATTGCTATGAGCGCAACCAGTAGTCGGCGCTCATAGCAAGTCGATCTGATCATCCCCTGTATGTAGCAGAGCCGATCGGGCTATGGCAGCTTCTAGTCTCCCATGGAGGCTATTGAAACATGCCAAAAGTATAAAAAAATGGTTTTAAAATCTAAAAAAAAATTTAAAAGATATATATAAAAAAGTTTAAATCACCCACCTTTCGCCCCATTCAAAATAAAACAATAAAAAAACCAAAAATACACATATTTGTTATCGCCGCATTCAGAATCGCGTGATCCATTAATATAAAAAATAAATAAATAAACCCAATCGCAAAACGGCGTCACGAGAAAAAAAGTCAAAACGCCAGGATTAATTTTTTTTGGTCGCCGTGACATCATATTAAAATGCAAAAATGCAATAAAGGGCGATCAAAAGAACGTATCTGCACCAAAATGGAATCATTAAAGATGTCAGCTCGGCGCACAAAAAATAAGCCCTCACCTCCAGATCATGAAAAATGGAGACGCTACGGGTATCAGAAAATGACTTTTTTTTTTTCCCTTTTTAAACTTTGGATTTTTTTTAACCACTTAGATAAAAAGGTAACCTTGTCATGTTAGGTGTCTTTGAACTCGTACTGACCTGGAGAATCATAATGGCAGCTCAGTTTTAGCATTTAGTGAACCTAGCAAAAAAGCCAAACAAAAAACAAGTGTGGGATTGCACTTTTTTTGCAAATTCACAGCACTTGAATTTTTTTTCCGTTTTCTAGTACACGACATGGTAAAACCAATGGGGTCGTTCAAAAGTACAACTCGTCCCGCAAAATATAAGCCCTCACATGGGCATATTGACGGAAAAATAAAAAAAGTTATGGCTCTGGGAAGGAGGGGAGCGAAAAACGAACACGGAAAAACGAGAAAGGGCTGCGGCGTGAAGGGGTTCAAAAAATTCGGGGGGGGGGGGGGGGGACAACGCACAAAAGGTCAAATTCCCCTCCTTTTGCTCCATCGTATAGAAGTATCCCACAGGCCCGGGCGGTGCGCGCAGCATGAATGGCGCAGGCTCAGCGATCTACAGCCGCCACCAGAACCGCTGCAGTCAGAACTGGCGCTAACCAGTTAACCCCTTAGATGCAGCGTCCACTATAACAGCAGCATTCAACAGGATGGAGATAGGGTTTCAATGACGTTGTCATGGTAGCCGATGCCCAGTCCGCCATCTTGGTACACCCATGAAGCCCAGCACGGGCACATTAGGAGACAGTTTCAGCTTAGATTTGGGGTCATATTTAGTAAAAGGGGCAGCTGCACAAACCTATATACTACAATATACACACTTCCCAGCACCTCCATGGTGGCCATAGCATAGACCCTAAAGTTTTTTTGTTTTTTTTTTAATGACCATCAGGTCACTAGGATTATAAAAATAAAATAAATAAACATACATTACCTGCTCACACTACTGCCAAAGGGAGGAAAAAGAAGACAAAATAAACATAACACCCCTATTCCTGCACATTGCCGGATTCCTCCTTGGATGTTATACACTAGTTGGACGATTCCATTTACACTAAAAAGGGGAGGCGTTGTCGAGCTATGCAATGCTTACACACTATACCAGTCACTCGGCAGGATCTCTGGGTGTCGCTACCATGGTAGTCCAGAATGATCCGTATCAAAGCAGTTTTGAAAATGTGGGTGGACTAAACTATTATATTTGTCAGCTTTATTTCTACACCCCCTATTATAGCTCACCTCTGCGTTCCCTGCCGTGGTGTCTGATCTAATTGGACGGTTCCATTTCCAGTGAATGGGGGCAGATGAATTTGGATTCGCGCCACAAGTTGGGTCGGGCTAAACCATTTACACTGAAGAAGACTATGGAAGGATCCAAGTGTCCGCTGTATTACACCCCTATTGTAGCACAGTTCCTGTTTCCTTCCCGCACATTATGCATTGCTTTGACCATTCCATTTTCAATTTATGGGGGTGCATAAGATTAGTCTTCTTTATTGTTCACCAGTTGTACATCCTCCCTCCTGGTAATGATGTGTTTTATTTATATATTTGCATATATCACATGTGAGGCGTTAGATTTTGTACAGGATAGAAAAATACCCCTACTTTATAACAGAAACAGCGCCACCCCTGACCTCAGGTTGTGTCTGTTACTGCTACTTAGCCTTGGTCACACAATAAGAACTAAACTGAGCTGCATAACACCAGACCCAACCTGGAACATTTATTTTTTTACTTAAGTGCATTTATTTGGAACCAAAAATAATATTTGCGTTTGGGTTTTCATTAAAATATTGCACCATTCGGCTTTTACAGGTTCTTTTTTTCCCCTGTACATTCAACTTTGTTTTGGTCTTTGGTCCTAAATCAGCTTTCAAGAGCTTAGAATAATAATTAAAAAAAAAAAAAAACAGATGAAAAAGTTTCAAACTATCCCAATAACTCTGTCAGGATGAACTCACTGATGGATCCTCAGTGAACTCATTCTGCAGCCACAGACACAAAGGCTTTAGAAGACAAACTGAGATAACATTTTTCATGAAATACAATTGCAAATGTTTGCAGCCCAAAATACTTGCTTTTAATTAAGAAAAAATATTGTCTGAAAAGGTGGACAATCCCTTTAAATACATTTTTTTTTATCATTGCCGATTTTATTCGTAGCTCAGACTGATATATTGGCTCCAATTATGGGGTAAATTTCGCCTACTGACTGCAGTGTAGAGCTGATATCGATCTGTTAAGACCCAGCAGCTCCTGCTCCCTCCCTGCACCAATCACAGGGTCCGGAGAAGGAAGAACTGTTAGTGCGTCCTATACTTTATACACAGCACTTGTTCTGCTCTGTGTGGACAGTGATCAGTAAGGCAGAGAAGATAATAATCCATCTCTGCCTTCTCTATGGAAAGTCTGGCTGTGTCTATCAGACGCTCCTGCTCCCTCCCTGCACCGACCACAGGGGTTTAGAGCAGGGCCGGACTGGGACTAAAATTCCGTCCTGGCATTTGCAGTTACACAGGCCCACTTGTCACATGGTGACTGTATAATATCTTTGTACACTTGTAGGCTACAAGAAGTGAGGGGAGAGTAACACGACTATATAACATATAATCACAGCTGTATCCAGCATTACAGCTCAGTCCTATTTATGGCTTTTAGTTGCAGGACCAAGAAAAGCCACTACTTTACCTACATAACTGGATCTCGTAGATAATGAAGGGATTGTGGAACCTCTTTCTGATACTCCATATACTTTGCCTACAGCCACTTTTGGTTCCGCTGCGCAGCACGAGACCCGATGACTCTGAAGAGAGGTGACATCAGTAACGTCACCACCGCTCTTCAGATATTCCGGGTCTTGCGCTGAGCTCGGCGACTGTGAAGAGCGGTATTGTAACTACCGTCACCGCTCTCCAGAGTCGCTGGGTCTCTCCAGGTCTGGGCTGGTAGTGGGGGTGTCTGATAGACACCTCTCCATTACTTACACCAGGGATTGATAGCAGCTGACATTACGCAGCTGACATCAACCCTAAAAATCATTACACATACCAGAATTAAATGCTCTGGCGGACAGGAAAAGCAGTAGAGTTAGCGCTATTCCCAGGCGCCGGGTGCTAACTACAACTGTCATCATCCTTGCCTGGTCTCCCTGCGAAGCATTTCTGCTGTATTTACATGAGCTAATAAACGAGTGTGATCGACAATACTGAATTAATTCGCTTGTTCCCCGGCCTCTTTACACCAACTGAGAAAGAATGAAGGGAACAGAACAATCACAATTAGATCAATCTGTCCCCATACAGTATCATGTTATCAGCAGCACATCTACAGTTTACACCGGCGATGTGCTGCTGAGAACAAGGATTTCTGTTCCCACATAAACAATCCAATCACTCGATGAATAGGCAGCATTTTGCTTGTTTAGTATAATACACCCCATAGTCTTCCATATATTATAATGTGCACCTCTGTCCTCCATATAGTATAATACACTCCTCAGTCCTCCATATAGTATAATACACTCCTCTGTCCTCTATATAGTATAATACACTCCTCAGTCCTCCATATGGTATAATACACTCCTCAATCCTCCATATAGTATTTTACACTCCACATAGTCCTCCATATAGTATAATACACTCCCCATAGACCTCCATATATTAAAATACACTGCAATTCCTCCATATAGTATAATACACTCCTCAGTCCTCCAAATAGTATAATACATTCCTCAGTCCTCTAAATAGTATAATACATTCCTCATAGTGCTCCATATAGTATAATGCCCCGCCATTGTCATCCATGTAGTACAATTCACTTCCCATAGTATAATGCACCCCATAGTTCTTCATATAGTATAATGTATTCCCCATAGTCCTCGATACAGCATAATGCAGCCCACATATACAGTACTATAATGCAGCCACCCCACAGAATATATTGTAGCCCCGTGAGTATAATGTAACCCCCCAGAGAATATAATGCAGCCCCCTCATATAGTATAATGCAGCCCCTGCATATATAATATATAGTAGCCCCCTCATAGAGCATAATGCAGCCCCCCATATGATATAATGTAGCCCCTCCATAGAGTATAATACAGCACCCCATAGAATGTAATACATCCTTCCCCCATAGAATGTAATGCAGCCAGCCACCCATAGAATGTAATGCAGCCAGCCCCCATAGAATGTAATGCAGCCAGCCCCCATAGAATGTAATGCAGCCAGCCCCCATGGAATGTAATGCAGCCAGCCACCCATTGAATGTAATGTAGCCAGCCCCCATAGAATGTAATGCAGCCAGCCACCCGTAGAATGTAATGCAGCCAGCCCCCCATAGAATGTAATGTAGCCAGCCCCCATAGAATTTAATGCAGCCAGCCACCCATAGAATGTAATGCAGCCAGCCCCCCATAGAATGTAATGCAGCCAGCCACCCATAGAATGTAATGCAGCCAGCCCCCATAGAATGTAATGCAGCCAGCCCCCATGGAATGTAATGCAGCCAGCCACCCATTGAATGTAATGTAGCCAGCCCCCATAGAATGTAATGCAGCCAGCCACCCGTAGAATGTAATGCAGCCAGCCCCCCATAGAATGTAATGTAGCCAGCCCCCATAGAATGTAATGCAGCCAGCCACCCATAGAATGTAATGCAGCCAGCCCCCCATAGAATGTAATGCAGCCAGCCACCCATAGAATGTAAAGCAGCCAGCCCCCATAGAATGTAATGCAGCCAGCCACACATAGAATGTAATGCAGCCAGCCACCCATAGAATGTAATGCAGCCAGCCCCCATAGAATGTAATGCAGCCAGCCCCCATAGAATGTAATGCAGCCAGCCCCCATGGAATGTAATGCAGCCAGCCACCCATTGAATGTAATGTAGCCAGCCCCCATAGAATGTAATGCAGCCAGCCACCCGTAGAATGTAATGCAGCCAGCCCCCCATAGAATGTAATGTAGCCAGCCCCCAAAGAATGTAATGCAGCCAGCCACCCATAGAATGTAATGCAGCCAGCCCCCCATAGAATGTAATGCAGCCAGCCACCCATAGAATGTAATGCAGCCAGCCCCCATAGAATGTAATGCAGCCAGCCACACATAGAATGTAATGCAGCCAGCCACACATAGAATGTAATGCAGCCAGTCCCCATAGAATGTAATGCAGCCAGCCACCCATAGAATGTAATGCAGCCAGCCCCCATAGAATGTAATACAGCACAGCCTCCATAGAATGTAATGCAGCACAGCCCCCATAGAATATAATGCAGCCAGCCCCTATAGAATGTAATACAGCCAGCCCCCATAGAATGTAATGTAGCCAGCCACCTATAGAATGTAATGCAGCCAGCCCCCATATAATGTAATACAGCACAGCCCCCATAGAATGTAATGCAGCCAGCCACCCATAGAATGTAATACAGCACAGCCCCCATAGATTGTAATGCAGCACAGCCCCCATAGAATGTAATGCAGCACAGCCTCCATAGAATGTAATACAGCCCTTCCCCATAGAATGTAATGCAGCCCCCCACAATAGCCCCACTCAGTGATATATTTAAAAAAAAACAGAAAAAAAAACCACTCTCCTCACCTCTCCTCATTCGCTGCTCCCGGCTCCGGTCTCAGCACCTGCAGTCTGCCTGGCCACACAGCAGGTGCGCGATGATATGACGTTATCACGTACCCGCAGTGTCAGCGCCAGGCAGAGTGGGGAATGATGGGAGAGGGAGCGTGCAGATGCTCCCTCCTCCATCATTGCATTCAACTGTTCCGCCGTCATAGACGCCGGTATAGTTGAATGCGGCGGCGCTGACGGGGTGAGTCCGTGGCGGCGGGGGGTGTGAGTCAGGGGTCGGGGGGAGTCAGCGCTGGCGAGCGGCCCACGACTGCCACCGGCCCTTCTGACATTTGCCAGAACTGCCCGATGGCCAGTCCGGCCCTGGCTTAGAGGAAGAAGAACTGTTAGTGCGTCCTATACTTTATACACAGCACTTGTTCTGCTCTGTGTGTACAGTGATTAGTAAGGCAGAGAAGATAATAAACCATCTCTGCCTTCTCTATGGGGAGTCTGGCTGTGTCTATCAGACGCTCCTGCTCCCTCCCTGCACCGATCGCGGGGGCTAGGGGAGGAAGAACTGTTAGTGCGTCCTATACTTTGTACACAGCACTTTTTCTGCTCTGTGTGTACAGTGATCAGTAAGGCAGAGAAGATAATAAACCATCTCTGCCTTCTCTATGGAGAGTCAGGCTGTGTCTATCAGATGCTCCTGCTCCCTTCCTGCCCCGATCGCGGAGGCTAGGGGAGGAAGAACTGTTAGTGCGTCCTATACTTTATACCCAGCACTTGTTCTGCTCTGTGTGTACAGTGATCAGTAAGGCAGAAATTGTAATAGTCCATCTCTGCCTTCTCTTTGTTGAGTCTGGCTGTGTCTATCAGACACTCCTGCTCCCTCCCTGCGCCGATTGTGTGGGACGGAGGAGGAAGCACTGTTAGTGCGTCCTATACTTTATACACATCACTTGTTCTGCTCTGTGTGTACAGTGATCAGTAAGGCAGAGAAGATAATAAACCATCTCTGCCTTCTCTATGGGGAGTCTGGCTGTGTCTATTAGACGCTCCTGCTCCCTCCCTGCACCGATCGCGGGGGCTAGGGGAGGAAGAACTGTTAGTGCGTCCTATACTTTGTACACAGCAATTGTTCTGCTCTGTGTGTACAGTGATCAGTAAGGCAGAGAAGATAATAAACCATCTCTGCCTTCTCTATGGGGAGTCTGGCTGTGTCTATCAGACACTCCTGCTTCCTCCCTGCACCGACCACAGGGGCTTAGAGGAGGAAGAACTGTTAGTGCATCCTATACTTTATACACATCACTTGTTCTGCTCTGTGTGTACAGTGATCAGTAAGGTAGAGAAGATAATAAACCATCTCTGCCTTCTCCATGGGGAGTCTGGCTGTGTCTATCAGACGCTCCTGCTCCCTCCCTGCACCGATCGCAGGGGCTAGGGGAGGAAGAACTGTTAGTGCATCCTATACTGTATACGCAGCACTTGTTCTGTTCTGTGTGTACAGTGATCAGTAAGGCAGAGAAGATAATAAACCATCTCTGCCTTCTCTATGGGGAGTCTGGCTGTGTCTAACAGCTGTTCCTCGCTCATGCAGCTGCTGCCTCGCTAAACACATGAGTGTCTATGAGTAATACGCAGCCCGTCCCAAATATATAAAGTAACGTTCCACCATAAAGATGAAGGAAGGATTGGGCATGGTGAATGCCAACATGCTCAATCCCTTACATTCTAACCTCTGCCATTGTGTGCCAGTAGAAAGCCTCACATACACATAAGGCTATGTTGTCATCTCAGTGAATGCTCCAGAAAAGATTTGTGCTGATACCAAATTTGTGTATAAGCCTCACATTTACCCAGTGGGGGTCATAAGAGCATTGTCCATCAGGGTGCTTCAGCGACATGCACTGTAACTGTACGGCTCCACAGAGCGTGTGTACCGGCTGTTTTGTACCAAACTGACCATGCAACACCTTTGCGTGGCTACAGATATGGACATACCACCCCCATGCTTTGCAGTAGGAATGGTGTTCCTTTCATCATAGGCCTTGTTGATCTTTCTCCAAATGTAACATTTATGGTTGTGGCCAAAAAGTTCAATTTTGGTCTCATCATTCCAAATTACGTTGTTTCAGAAGTTTTGAGGCTTGTCTCTGTGATGTTTTGCGTATTGTAGGAGAGATACTTTGTGGCATTTGCACAGTAATGACTTTCTTCTGGTGACTCGACCATGCAGCCCATTTTTCTTCAAGTGAATCCTTATTGTGCATCTTGAAACAGCCACACCGCTAGTTTTCAGAGAGTCCTGTATTTCAGCTGATGCTATTTGTGGGTTTTTCTTAACATCCCGAACAATTTTCTTGGCAGTTGTGGATGACATTTTTGTCGGTCTACCGGACTGTGATTTTGTCTTTACAGAGCCCCTGATTTTCCATTAGTTAATCACAGTTTGAACGCTGCTGACTGGCATTATCAATTCCTTGGATATCTTTTTGTATCCCTTTCCTGTTTTATACAGTTCAACTACCTTTTCCCGTAGATCTATTGACAATTTTTTTGCTTTCCCCATGACTCACAATCCAGAAACATCAGTGGCTGGATGAGAGATGCAAGAGTCTGTCTGGATCCCAGATTTAAAAAGAGAAAACACAGTAGTTTGACAATAAATGGTTTCACCCAACCACTAACCATGAGTGGAGGAAAAGTTTTGCTGTTACCATTCATATTATCAGAAAAAAAAGGCCAAGAAAGCAACAATTCTGCCGGGGTATGTAAACTTTTGAGCACAACTGTAGATTATCTTGAGTTTTTTGGAGTTGGACTAATCTAGTGTGTATTTTCATGTCAGAATTCAGCGCAGTTTTTCTTCACAGTCATCAATTGTGATGCAGTTGTTTTGGGCACTTTTTCTTTAAAAAAAATTTTTTACAGCCTTTTTAATTTCAGTAAAAAAGTTCAGAGGAGATTCCACAAGGAATCTGCATCAAAGAATCCTTGTGGAAATAAAAAAATATAATTTTACATAACTTTTTTGGTGCTGATTTTGGCACAGAAACATAGAGTGGGGGAAATAAGTATTTGATCCCTTGCTGATTTTGTAAGTTTGCCCACTGACAAAGACATGAACAGTCTATAATTTTAAGGGTAGGTTAATTTTAACATTGAGAGATAGAATATCAAAAATAAAATCCAGAAAATCACATTGTATAAATTATATAAACTTATTTGCATTTTGCAGTGAGAAATAAGTATTTGATCCCCTACCAACCATTAAGAGTTCTGGCTCCTACAGACCAGTTAGACTCCTAATCAACTCGTTACCTGCATTACAGACAGCTGTCTTACATAGTCGCCTTTATAAAAGACTCCTGTGCACAGACTCAATTAATCAGTCAGACTCTAACCTCTACAACATGGGCAAGACCAAAGAGCTTTATAAGGATGTCAGCGACAAAATCATAGACCTGCTCAAAGCTGGAATGGGCTACACAACCATAAGTAAGACGCTGGGTGAGAAGAAAACTGTTAGTGCAATAGTAAGAAAATGGAAGAAATACAAAATGACTGTCTGGGGCACCATGCAAAATCTCACCTTGTGGGGTATCCTTGATCATGAGGAAGGTGAGAGATCAGCCTAAAACTATATGGGAGGAAATTGTTAATGATCTCATGGCAGATGGGACCACAGTCACCAAGAAAACCATATATTGCACTATGAGGCATTTGTAAAGGCATTATACTCTATAAGGACCATGACAGGGTAGTGGTTGAGAACCCTAAGAGGCTTCGATATTGGTATAATTACTGTGTATGTGTTTCTATCCCGGATTTTAAAAGGTAGGAGTTATGACCCTGCTTACTTACTTACTGCCAATTTTTTCATTTTTTGGCCGAGGGGGAGGGTATGTAGAGGGGTTCCAATTAGGACTTTTGCAATGGGTTCCCGTTATTTCTACGTACGTCACTGGCAATGAAAAGTTGGAAAATAAAAAGATCTTAAGGATTATGATAAGGATCAAATTGTGACGACTAGGCCAGAGCGTCTCGTAAATGTCAGATCTTCTGGGTTGTAGCGGGATGCAGAGGTTAGTGCCTACCCTTAATATGTTGCACAATTGCCCGTGCACAGAGTGGTTCTCAGCGGGGCAGAAAGTACAAGTGGAGCATTTTATATTTAACCATGGAGGTAAAGTTTGATCACAAGAATTACTTTTTTGGAGTCTGGTTTTTTTTTTTTCCTCTGCCAATGGAATTTGTCCCAAATTTTCACAAATGCCGCATTAGGTTTGCTGAATTTGTAACAAAATTAAAGCAAAACTTTTTGAGTGGATGTGCAGTCGTGGTGGCCTAGAACTTTGCTACTGACGAAAATTTGGGATTCACGTTTTGCTGCTTCAGTCTTTTAGTCGGATGTTTCTCTGGGGACTGACGTACAAATATTAAGCATTTCATAAATTTTTAAACTTTTATTAACAAATACAGTTTCTGTAAAGTCTCAATATTCCCAGCGCTCTGTACATACTGTATGTGTAAATCAATATGTGTACATGCCACACAAGTGACAACTGCATCATAACCCCCTCGGCACCTCATGTTCCGTCACACGTTTTGTACCCTATTTTGGAAATTGCTTTTCGGGCTGCTTTACTCAGTTTTTACAAGATTAACAATGAAGTCAAAAGCTAGAATCCTGTTTCAAACTTTGTCTTTACCGATTGCTGTGATTGACCAATGAAATAACTAAATACAAAAAATGAATTTGGCAGTCAATAGAGAACAGAAAAACAAAAAAATCACCTAAATGCAGGTGGTGGACGCCAAAGGTGCTCTACATTGGGAAGAGCAGCAAAGTCCCCTCTTTCTAGCGACTGATGGGACATCAGCAGCAGGGCCGGCGTCCCCACCCGACACAACTAGGCTGGCGTCCCCACCTGGCACACCTAGGCCGGTGTCCCCACCTGGCACACCTAGGCCGGTGTCCCCACCCGACACACCTAGGCCGGCGTCCCCACCCGACACAACTAGGCCGGCGTCCCCACCCGACACACCTAGGCCGGCGTCCCCACCTGGCACACCTAGGCCGGCGTCCCCACCCGACACAACTAGGCCGGCGTCCCCACCCGACACACCTAGGCCGGCGTCCCCACCCGACACACCTAGGCCGGCGTCCCCACCCGGCACACCTAGGCCGGCGTCCCCACCCGACACACCTAGGCCGGCGTCCCCACCCGACACAACTAGGCCGGCGTCCCCACCTGGCACACCTAGGCCAGTGTCCCCACCCGGCACACCTAAGCCGGCGTCCCCACCCGACACACCTAGGCCGGCGTCCCCACCCGGCACACCTAGGCCGGTGTCCCCACCCGACACACCTAGGCCGGCGTCCCCACCTGGCACACCTAGGCCGGTGTCCCCACCCAACATACCTAGGCAAGTTCCGGGGCCATGGACAAATGGGGGGCCCACTCGCTGATGGTATGGGCGTAAGT
The DNA here is from genome assembly GCF_051348905.1 of Ranitomeya variabilis. Taxonomy (NCBI): domain Eukaryota; kingdom Metazoa; phylum Chordata; class Amphibia; order Anura; family Dendrobatidae; genus Ranitomeya; species Ranitomeya variabilis. The sequence goes on from NC_135233.1 coordinate 1,086,686,204, forward strand.
ACCGCCCAAGCCCAGCGGGTGAGGAGACCACCTATGCCAGCAATTACACCAGTTGGATGTGCGTCCTCGGATGTACATTCAGCTGAAGTCTCTTACAGAATATAGATCCATCGGGTCCATGCATGGCAATAAACGCTGCCGGCTAATCAGAGGCCAGCAGCTGATGTCGGCGTGCACGTAATTGGGGAAGCATTATACTCTAGGGAAAACTATGGGCTGTGCACTATGCTTTATGGATGACTATATGCTGTGCACTATGCTCTATGGATGACTATATGCTGTGCACTATGCTCTATGGATGACTATGGACAGTGCTTTATACTTTATGGATGACTATGGGTGCTGCATTATACTCTCTCAGCAGCCAGACCACCTAGTAAAATCGATATTAGGGGATTTGGTCAACCTTACTGTAATGTATACGAGGGTCCTTACATCCTTACTCCCTATAGGTGTAATGTGACCTTCTGAAAGATGCCAGGGTTGTCAGGTCAGTGGCTTCTTTCCCTCTTCTTATTATATTATATATTATATACTCGAGTATAAGCCGAGATTTTCAGCCCAAATTTTTGGGCTGAAAGTGCCCCTCTCGGCTTATACTCGAGTCATGATCGGTGGTGGGGTCGGCGGGTGAGGACTGTCATATACTCACCTAGTTCTGGCGTTCCTGTCGCTCCCCCTACCCGTCCCACGGTCTCCGGGTGCCGCAGCCTCTTCCCCTGAGCGGTCACGTGGGACCGCTCATTACAGAAATGAATAGGCTGCTCCACCTCCCATAGGGCACAGCTTTATGTGGAGCATCTATGGGGCAACGGTGCAGAGCACTGTATATATGGCACAGATTTATGTGGAGTATTTATGGGGCCATAATCAAAGGTGCAGAGCATTATATATGGCACAGCTATCTATGGAGCATCTATGGGGCCATAATGAACAGTGCAGAGCATTATATATGGGGCAGCTTTATGTGGAGCATCTATGGGGCCATAATGAACGGTGCAGAGCATTGTATATGGCACAGCTTTCTATGGAGCATCTATGGGGCCATAATGAACGGTGCAGAGCATTATATGTGGCACAGCTTTATGTGGAGCATCTATGGGGCCATAATGAACGGTATGGAGCATCTATTTTTAATTTTGAAATTCACCGGTAGCTGCTGCATTTTCCACCCTAGGCTTATACTCGAGTCAATAAGTTTTCCCAGTTTTTTGTGGCAAAATTAGGGGGGTCGGCTTATACTCGGGTCGGCTTATACTCGAGTATATACGGTACATGTCTGATCTGCCAAAGTATTCATAAGAAATGTGTTTTGTTTTGTTTTTTTAATTTTCACCATAATGTGTGACATTAAGGGAACAGTCAAACGGTCGTATAAAATCTGAACAAGACTGGAACGCACTGGATGGACTGGCCGTCGACTCTCCTGACCACAGCGAGGGAACTGTATGCATTTTTATACAGCTGTCGCACTCAGGTCGGGAAAGCCGCCAGTCGGTCCGTGCACTGTGTTCCAATCTCGTTCCGATTTATGCACCCTTAAAGTGAAAATGATAACTTTCAGGGAACAAGATTTCACAAACAACCATATTCAGCTTTCCTGGGGATAATGCACCCCAAAGCCTCATCCATGAATGCCGATTTCCATTATTTAGACTCTTATTACTTCACCCACGTTGGAAGAAAAAATAAAATTGAACAAAATAAAATTTTTAGTAGGCTTTATTTTCTGAAATTTGGAAGGTTTAGAAGTGTCGTTCGTGACCGCTTCGTATTCTTAATGCGTACACGAATCTTTTACCTGTGTGTTTGTGTTTTACGCCTTTTATACATCCAACTTTATAAAAAGGGGAGAAAAAAAATTACAATTTTAATAACAATAACATTTATTATCAGAAACCTCTAAGTTATTAAATTTACAATTTTCACTTATTTATCTTTACTAAAGACATTTTTATCAGTCACGTGCATTGATCTGCATTTTTAGAAGGCGGTGAAGTTAGGATCGAAGTCATCATTATCCCTCGACTGGCTGCCGGAGAAAACCCTCAAATGACTGAGGTCACAATCACGTACATCCATGTCATTGTTGCAGACTCAAGGGTGTTGCTGGCACGCATGGCACGAATTTGCCGAGGCCAGCGATTGGCTGCAGCGGTCAATTGGAAGTACGTGATGTCATCACTGCAAGTAAACACATTTTTTTAATTGCGTCGCCTCCTGTTGAGCTAAAGGGGTCATCACCGAAATGGGCCGCCTTCACTAGTAACTAGCCATTAGCCTTCAGTCTTCAGGCTGCCATATTGGTAGGTCTGAGGGACCAGCTGTGATGAAAGGGTTATTATTTATTAAATCTTATAAAGCTAGGACTTTAATTTATGATGGGTGGAGATCAGACTTATACATCCCCCATTGATACAGAACGAGGGGCTACAGTGCCCATTCAGTCAATTCGAGTTCTCCCTGCATTAATGGCATATCCTACCAAAATGGCAATTTTTTTTCTCTTTCCGGAGGGTATTTTTTTGCTGTATAAAAGTAGGAAAGCTTCTACGCCAATATATGGATAAACAAACCAAAATGCGATAACATTATTTAATGATAGATTTTTTTATGGAGTGTTACAAAAATAGGATTGAAGGAAACCAGACAGACAATGGACTGAGGTCACCATCGGCTTTCCACCTTATGTCACTTCCGTAAAAAGTTGGTTGCACCTCTAGACATCTATATATTGTATTTTGTTGGAGTTTTTCTCAACTTCCCATATAATTTGTCCATATTGACCCAAAAGAGAGCAATCACTGGAGAAGGACATCATGGTCAGAAGAATAATAGGAACAAGGCGAAGAGGAAGGACAACAAACCGATGGCTTGATACTTTCAAGATAATGGAGAAGACCCTGGTGGACCTATCTAGGCTTGCACCAGATCGAACTTCCTACAGATCGTTCATCTGTCAAGTTACAATTAATCGAAATTGAGTCAAAGGCCGTTAAAGACCTAAAATATTTATATATATTTTGACCCTCTTCTTTTAACAGACCGGTTGTCAGTTTTTGTGCAAGTTTATGTAAAAAGGATGCACTGTATTTTCAGGGCTGGGCAAAGAGTTGGTCAACTTAATACTGTTGCCTTATTTTTTGGATTGTTTTTCTGACCGTTATAGTAAGCAAATAAACTGACCCTCGAAGAGATGTAGGAGGTTTATAAAAAATAAATATCAACAATATTAATGGCGTTTTGCTATCCTTTAAAGTGATGGCACATAGGATACGTCATTAGTTTATTAAAGGTTGGGGTTCAACAGATTTGATCCCCACTGCCCTGATACTGAAAGGTTCAGTGTTGGTACAGCTTTGTGTCCACTTCATTAGCTTTACGCCCCACCGGGCCATCCGTAGACCGAGGAGCTGACCACCGGGCCATCCGTAGACTGAGGAGCTGACTGCAGTGTGATGGGAAAACTTAGAAAGGGCTAGAAGTTGAGTTCAGTAAACAAGAGGATGCTCTCCAAAAGTTTTGAGGTCATAAAACCAACTCACTCATCACTACCAGCATGGTGGAGGAAATCCTAAAATGCAACCTTGCTTGCTTTGGCTTTCCTACAGAGGACAAGTCTTACGTTCAGTTTTCAGAAGTCGGATCATAAAGTGATGGTATATCCTAGCAATAATCTAATTTTTAGGGGGAATATCCATTTAATGGCTTTGCATATGAAGATGATAATTTAAGGAGAAAGGATCCAAAGATCAGGAAGTTGTGTCTCCAGATCATCATCTGTTGGAAGCATCAAACTCCTCAACGTGAAAAGCCACGAACCACATTCTGGTCTTGACATGTAAAGACCATGATGACCATTGGACAAAGAATTAATAATTGGAGGAAAAAGGTTGAACTTGATGGACCTAGGTCTTTTTTTAACTTACGTAACTATGCAAGTCCACTTGGTCTCTATTCGCCTCGTGAGTCATAAAAAAGTCGTACAGTTAAATTACAACCATTAAGTCTTCGTAAGAACTAGTCATTTTCAATACGTTTACAGAAAGTCAGGGCAACCATTTTGGTGTGGACTAAACTTTTGAAAAAGTTGAATATTTAAAATCGAGAAAATTTGAGATTATTTAGACTATGGATGGAATGGCTTCGATGGCAGTGGAGCGAAGGGTCAACGAGCATCCTACCGGGCGATGTGACCAAATACATGAAAAGTTCATATTTAAATGAATCGCAAACTTCAATTCTATCTTCATTTTACTTAAAATTTTACAAAATAACAAATTAATGATAACAGTTTCATGATTGTCACACTTTTCTGTACAGATATAGATTTTACAGATTGATTGGTGGAGTCTTCATTATCTTTTCGAGAGGACTTGGGAGTCAACCTTTATGAATTTGTCTCCAAATTCCAAAAACTGTGCAATTTTTCTTTCATTTTGTGTCTGTAAGACGTACACTGACTTCCTTAAAAACATTGGAAAGGAACAGAGGAAAATGAAGACGATTCTTGTAGTCCATGAGCCGGGCCAGATATCGGTACCACCCGGAGTGACTAATTTTCTTTGGTATTTTTAGGTAGATGCATGTCTGTAGTTTATTTTTTGATATGATAGCCCTTACATATACGTAGCTTATTAACCCCTTCAGCCCTAGGCCTATTTGTACCCAAGTGCCTAAGCCAATCTGACCTGTGCCACTTCATGGGCTAATAACTTTGGAACGCTTTCACCTATCCAAGCCATTCTGAGATTGTTTTCTCGTGACATATTGTACTTCACGTCAGTGCTAAATGGGAGTCAATATATTTTACCTTTCTATATAAAAAAATGCTAAATATTCGGAAATTTTGGAAAAATCGGCAATTTTTTAACTTTGAAATTCTCTGCTTTTTACAAAAATACTGATACCCCCCATAATAGTTATTAATTTACACTCCCCACATGTTTACTTCATATTGGCATCATTTTGAAAATGAAACCTTATTGTTTTACGACGTAATAGGGCTTATAGTTTTATGCGCAATTTTTCACATTTACAGCAAAACCCACTTTTCAAAGGACCAAGTCACTTCTGAAGTCACTTTAAGGGGCTTACATAACAGAAACCACCCATAAATTACCCCATTTTGCAAACTACACCCCTCAAGCTGTTCAAAACTCATTTTTAAAAACTGTTAACCCTTTAGGTGTTCCACAGGAATTTTAGCAGAATGAAGGCGAAATTTCAAAATTTCATTTTTTTTCCAGATATTACATTGTAATCCAATTTTACCTGCAACCTAGCAAGGGTTAACGGCAAACCCAAACTTGGTTACCCTAATTCTGCAGTTTATAGAAACACCCCACATGTACTCGTAAACTAAAGTATGGGCACACAGCACAGCTCAACACGGAAGGAGCGCTATGTGGTTTTTGGGTGGCGGATTCACTGGAAGAAATCTAGGGGGCCATGTCACATTTGAAGGCTGCCTGAGGTACCCCCACAGTGGAAACCCCAAAAAGTGACCCTATTTTGGAAACTACACCCCCAAGGAATCTTTTAGGGGGTATAGTGACCACTTTGACCCAACCAGTGTTTCACAGTAGTTGGAAACACTTGGTTGAGAAAATGGAAAAAGTGCATTTTTTACATGAAGGTGTCATTTTAGGCTCATTTTTTTATTTTTAAGAGGTGTACCAGCAAAAAATGCACCCCACTATTTGTTCACCAATCTCTCCCGAACACAACAACACCCGATATGTTGTCGTACACTGCAGTATTGGGGAACGGCAGGCCTCGGAAGGGAAGGAGCGCCAAATGACTTTTGGAGTGCAAATTTTACTGGAAGAAATCTAGGGGGCTATGTCACATTTGAAGACACCCTGAGGTGCCCCAACACACGCACACACACTGACACATACACGTTCTGTGCTGAACATCAGTGTGTCGCAGGGATCCTTCGAAAAGCTCTTGGATAATGAATCTTGCACACTTACCCTGAAGCTCTTTCAAGTTTATCTTGAGACCCTCAGAAATGAACAACTCTCAGCATTCTGGATGTCATACTTGGACATGGTCGAGACCATGCTGGCCCTGGTTCGAGCTTCAAGAGAAGGCAACTGGATGCTTCACCTAGGAGCAATCCGACAGATGATACCATGGTGTTTTGCCTATGACAAGGTCAACTATGCCCGATACCTAACCTATTACTATGCCACAATGTCTCGGCTGCCCATAGAACACCCAGAGGTCCATGAATACTTCATGCAAGGTGGCTTTTCGGTCCAGATCGGTAGCAAGAATCCTTTTGGACGAATTCCTGTGGACCAGACCATTGAAGAGACAATCAACAAAGACACCCAGACACCAGGGGGCACAAAAGGCTTCAGCCTCAAAGTTGGAGCTGTTTCCAGGTTCTACCTGACATCAGAGTACCGCAGTATGTACTTGAGGCAGCTGAGGGCCCTGGTAGGCCAACAATATACTGACTTCAGCCATTCAGACCTACAGGTGTCTAGGATTAGAAGAGATGAAGCCGATGTCCAATCTTTCGTTCAACTGCTGGAGACAGGTTGGGTGAACCCCTTCAACAAAGAGCATAATGGTGAACTTATCAGTTTGTCAACAGCGACTGTAGCACCACCAGATGTAGCCAAAGACCTTCAAGGGGCATACAGTATAGGAGAGGATGCATATCAAACATTCAAGGATGAGCGTTTGGGTACCGATAAGCCAACTACATTGTTTCATGACAAGATGACGAAGAACAAACTTAAAACGTTCTCTAACATCCAAATGAAGACACGCAGACAAGGTCTTGGCAAGGAGGTAATTTTGAAGGCTGACAGAAACCTATTTGGCCAGATGATACTTGTAGCTGAGAACAGAAAGCTACAAATGAGTGATGTCTTGACTCATCCCCTGGGTCCATTGCCATGGGCACTTGCCAATGGTGATGGGTCTATCCGCAAGACCAACAAGGCTGCCCTCGCAAGGGAGTTGGAGAGGAATGCTCGTCCTGCAGAAGTGATCCCCGAGCCCTCTGCAACCATCATTGATGGGATGAGCCTGGTTCAGAAACTGAAGGGAAACAATGCAACATTTGGCCAGCTAGCAGGCACAGCAATGAGTCGCGCTATCCATGAGGGTGCTAAGAGCAAGCGCATTGATATTGTCTTTGACGTCTACAAGGAGACATCCATCAAAGATACAGAAAGAGTCAACAGATATGAAGGCACAGGGATCCATTTCAAGAACATTCAACATGGGCACAACATCCAGCAGTGGAAAAAGCTTCTAAGTAGTTCCTCCAACAAGGCAAGTCTCATAAAGTTTCTGGTAGAAGAATGGAAGGCGAAACACCACAGGGAGAAGCTTGAGGAGAAGGAGCTGTATGTCACATGTGAGCAGCTCTGCTTTAAGATCACCAAAGAACAGTGGGAAGAGGCTGCTGACCTTAAGTCAAATCAAGAAGAAGCAGACACACGCCTCCTTCTCCATGCTCTTCATGCAGCAGAATCTGGTTACAAGTCGGTCATCATCACTTCGGAGGATACTGATGTCATGGTCCTGTGTCTGGGCATGTGCCACAAAATCCCATCCCACCTGTTCCAGAAATGCGGTACACAGAACCGGACAAGATTCCTGGATATCACCACTCTGAGCCGAACATTGGGAGGCAGCGTATGTGATTCATTGATTGGTATGCATGCATTTACAGGCTGTGACACCGTCAGTGCATTCGCTGGCCGTGGGAAGATGACGACACTCAAGCAGTTGAAGATGAACAAGACATACCAGGATGCCTTTCAGGAAGTTGGTCGTTCATGGGAAGTGTCTACCGAACTTTTTGAGAAGTTACAGGAAATCACCTGCCACATGTACCTGCCAACTACCCAAACAACTGAGGTAAACAGGCTCCGTTATCAGCTGTTCTGTGCCAGACGTGGAGTGGTAGAGTCAAGTCAACTCCCTCCTTGCCAGGACTGCCTTTTCATGCATGCACTGCGTGCAAACTACCAGGCTGCGATCTGGAGGAGAAGTCTGCAGAGCCAGCCATGGGTTGCAAACCCAACAGACTGCGGTTGGATGATAGATAACGACGGAAAGCTTGTTGTCAAGTGGATGCAAGGGGCACCAGCACCAGAAGCTATTATACAGCTACTGTCCTGCAAGTGTGTGCGGTCATGTGAACTTCCTCAGTGTACTTGCCTCAGCAATGGCCTGAAGTGCACAGACATGTGCAGATTACAGACATGCCAGAACAAGGGTACTGAAGACGAGCCAGTAGAACAACAGTCAGATTCAGAGTCCGATGTTGAAGATATTATGGAGTAACATATATATATATATATATATATATATATATATATATATATATATATATATATATATATATATATATATGCACATGACATGTTCAGTGTGTATTTACATAACTTGGATTAAATTTTGTTACAAATACTACATCTAGTCACTCCGGGTGGTACCGATATCGTCATATTTGGTTCTTGGCTCATGCTAAAATTCCTGTGGAACACCTAAAGGGTTAACAGTTTTTAAAAATGAGTTTTGAACAGCTTGAGGGGTGTAGTTTGCAAAATGGGGTAATTTATGGGTGGTTTCTGTTATGTAAGCCCCTTAAAGTGACTTCAGAAGTGACTTGGTCCTTTGAAAAGTGGGTTTTGCTGTAAATGTGAAAAATTGCGCATAAAACTATAAGCCCTATTACGTCGTAAAACAATAAGGTTTCATTTTCAAAATGATGCCAATATGAAGTAAACATGTGGGGAGTGTAAATTAATAACTATTATGGGGGGTATCAGTATTTTTGGAAAAAGCAGAGAATTTCAAAGTTAAAAAATTGCCGATTTTTCCAAAATTTCCGAATATTTAGCATTTTTTTATATAGAAAGGTAAAATATATTGACTCCCATTTAGCACTGACGTGAAGTACAATATGTCACGAGAAAACAATCTCAGAATGGCTTGGATAGGTGAAAGCGTTCCAAAGTTATTAGCCCATGAAGTGGCACAGGTCAGATTGGCTTAGGCACTTGGGTACAAATAGGCCTAGGGCTGAAGGGGTTAATAAGCTACGTATATGTAAGGGCTATCATATCAAAAAATAAACTACAGACATGCATCTACCTAAAAATACCAAAGAGAATTAGTCACTCCGCTTGGTACCGATATCGTCAAATTTGGTTCTTGGCTCATGGACTATTGCTGGTAATTACTTAGATCAAACCAAACAAAAAATAATTATTTAACTGGGAGCAGGATGAGAAAAGACTCAACAGTGGAAGCGTTCATCGACACCCCCCCGTCTTGATAAAGTATGAAAAGTTTTTGTTTTTAAATTATGTTTGCGCCGATCGCCATAACAATAACTATAAAGTTCTCCAGACGCTTCCAGTGTTGCTCATTAATATATATGCAATTTCTCCCTTCAAAGTTTACAAAAATTTTGCTGCAGATTTCGAAACTTTTACGGAGAATTGTTGACTTTTCTCCAGGCGCCTATCTGTCCGTTCACATTAAATATGGTCCACTGTATAAAAGTCCTTTGCTAGAAGTATAAACATTAAATTACTTTGCTAAAAGTTTTTTCTTGTTTTTTTTTTAAACTTCTAAAGTAGCCGAAGTTTTTCTTCTTTAAGTCTCTTGAGAGCTTCTATTTTTTTTACCATTTCTTTTTTTAACATTTTTGAGTGATGCCTCTCTGGTGCAGCTTTTCTCATACACGATGATGACCAAATCCTTGATTGATAAACCGAATATTCCAAGTCATGACCGGAGGTGTCGAAAGACCAAGGTTGAGTCTTGCATTAGGCTAAAACCAAACTATTCCAGGAGTCATTTTTGGAGCTGGTTTGAGGAGATGTGTTCATTGACGAGTGATGGGTCTGTGGAGAAAGCTTCAGACCGATCATTGAATGAATGGATGATGGATGGCTTGTGATGGTAGACAAAGCTGATGTCTGCAAGAAGAACATCGGTGGTGAGTATATGAAGAAATATGAGCAAGGAGAACACTTTATAGGTACACTGACGAGCTAAAGGGTATAACAAGGTTTGGAACTTTTGACTTTCAGGCTCCATATCTCTCCATCCACTACTGCTTCGATTGTGAGACTGCCATCATCTTGGCTATCTCGTACATAAATGTTACTTGCAACTATGATGATGGTCTCACGTTAAAAGCAGTAGTGGATGGTGAGATATGGAGCCTGAAAGTCAAAAGTTCAAAACATTGTTACCCTTTTCCTCGCCAGTGTAACTCATCGCATTAAATATGCAGTACAGTCCGCAGGCAGCAAGCATAGGCAGCTTAGGAGTCCAGTGGGTGGGCACATGGATGTCAATCACCAAGTAGGACCACCTACTGGACTCCTAAGCACAAATTCTGAAATACTATCTAGACCAGTGGAGCACCCTCTGCAACCGCGACAGGGCCAAAGCGGGAGAGGGGCCTGCTGATGCCAGGTGGAGCATGGAAGTGACGTCATTCGCTGCCATTAGCTTGCACGCTGAAGTCAGCTGCCATTTTCTGTGCCGGCTTCAGAAGAGGATGCCGTTAAATGAACAGCAGCAGAATGGAGGACATTTGTATAAAAATGGGCACATATATACTAAGATGGGTGACACATACACCAGGATGGGGCCAGGATAGGAGACATTTATACCAGGATGGGCCCAGGACAGGAAACATACATATACCAGGATGGGCCCAGGACAGGAGATATATACCAGGATGGGCCCAGGACAGGAGATATATACCAGGATGGGCCCAGGACAGGAGATATATATACCAGGATGGGCCCAGGATAGGAGACATATATACCAGGATGGGCCCAGGACAGGAGATATATATACCAGGATGGGCCCAGGACAGGAGATATATACCAGGATGGGCCCAGGACAGGAGATATATATACCAGGATGGGCCCAGGATAGGAGACATATATACCAGGATGGGCCCAGGACAGGAGATATATACCAGGATGGGCCCAGGACAGGAGACATATATACCAGGATGGGCCGAGGATAGGAGACATATATACCAAGAAGGGCCCAGGACAGGAGACATATACCAGGGGGGCCCAGGACAAGAGACATATATACCAGGATGGGCCCAGGACAGGAGAAATATATATACCAGGATGAGCCCAGGATAGGAAACATATACCAGGATGGGGCCAAGACAGGAGACATATATACTAGGATGGGTGACATATCCTAGGATGGGTCAAGGATAGGAGACATGTATACCAGAATGGGTCCAGGACAGGAGACATATATACCAGGATGGGCCCAAGACAGGAGACATATATACCAGGATGGGCCCAGGATAGGAAACATATACCAGGATGGGGCCAAGACAGGAGACATATATACTAGGATGCGTGACATATCCAAGGATGGGTCCAGGATAGGAGACATATATACCAGGATGGGCCCAGGACAGGAGACATATATACCAGGATGGGCCCAGGACAGGAAACATATATACCAGGATGGGCCCAGGATAGGAAACATATACCAGGATGGGGCCAAGACAGGAGACATATATACTAGGATGCGTGACATATCCAAGGATGGGTCCAGGATAGGAGACATATATACCAGGATGGGCCCAGGACAGGAGACATATATACCAGGATGGGCCCAGGACAGGAAACATATATACCAAAAAGGGCACAGGACAGGAGACATACAGTATATACCAGGAAGGGCCCAGGACAGGAGACACATACACCAGGATGGGCCCAGGATAGGAGACATATATACCAGGATGGGCCTAGGATAGGAGACATATATACCAGGATGGGCCCAGGACAGGAGATATATACCAGGATGGGCCCAGGACAGGAGACATATATACCAGGATGGGCCCAGGACAGGAGACATATATACTAGGATGGGTGACATATCCTAGGATGGGCCCAGGATAGGAGACATACATACCAGGATGGCCCCAGGATGAGGGACATTAATACAACTTGGGAGATATTACTACATAGTGGATGGGGGGGGACACACATGTCCTTATAAAATTTGGAAGGTTACAAGGAAACATGCATCTGACCAAAAAAGGGGAAGGGGGTGTCCAAATTTCCCACTGGAGCCCATCAGACTCTAGTTAAACTATTTATCTGGACTGAATCTTTTCCCACAAACCTACACTAGGTGACCGGGCCTCTTTAGGCATCAAGGAAGCATCATTTTTCTAGTACCTGAGATAATGTTGAATGTCCATACGGAGGCGTGAGTCCGGGTTCAATTTTAATGGGGCGCATGTCATCTGCAGTGATGGTAGATGGAGTGGGGTTGTCAGTGCCGTTTGGTCCTGGTAGAAACGGCATAAGAAGAACTTTTTAATCACAAACACAAAAAATACAAAATGTAATATGAAAGATAAAATGTGCACGAGCCCTACATTTATATGTGTAATTACTAGAGATGAGAACATTTCAGGCTCGTTAAATTTGCCTTGAATTCCCCTGTTTGGATCTCCGCGCAGACTGAAGAGAACATTGCGCAAAGTTACGAAGGAAAGACGAGGCCGGGAGGATCTGCCTGGAGGACTAGGGGGCTGCGGTTGGGTTACATGCGAGTATTTTTTTTTTTTGTCACCCTACTTTTATTATACTCTAGGGCAGACCCGATTCATTTATCTATAATAATTACTATTTAAAAGGAAATAAACCCGTCATGATCCAGACCAGGTTTTGAGTCCTGTTTTCCCTTTTTCCCGATCTGGTCATGTCAAGAGTTAACCTTTCTCAGCCTCTGTCTGGGTTCAGGTTGGCTATTTATCACCATGTCAGTTAGGCCGGCGTCACACTAGCGAGTTTTACGGACTTAAGAGCGCAAAAAATACATCCGTAAAACTCGCCAAACAAACGGCACAATTATTCTCAATGGGGCTGCTCCTATCAGCCGTATATTACGGTTCAGTATTATACGGCTTTCTACGGCCGTACAAAATCGCAGCATGCTGCGTTTGTCAGCGTATTGCGCAAAAAAACGCCAATGAAAGTCTATGGGGGCGAGAAAAATACGGATTCCACACGGACCAGCAGTGTGACTTGCGAGAAATACGCAGCGGTGTTAGTGAAAAGTCGGTAATTCAATTGCCGGCTTTTCATTTCTCCTTCACAAACCCGACAGGATATGAGACATGGTTTCCATACAGTAAACCATATCATATCCCCCTTTTTTTTGCATATTCCACACTACTAATGTTAGTAGTGTGTATGTGCAAAATGTGGGCGCTGTAGCTGCTAAAATAAAGGGTTAAATGGCGGAAAAAATTGGCGTGGGCTCCCGCGCAATTTTCTCCGCCAGAATGGTAAAGCCAGTGACTGAGGGCAGATATTAATAGCCAGGAGAGGGTCCATGGTTATTGGCCCCCCCATGGCTAAAAACATCTGCCCCCAGCCACCCCAGAAAAGGCACATCTGGAAGATGCGCCTATTCTGGCACTTGGCCACTCTCTTCCCACTCCCGTGTAGAGGTGGGATATGGGGTAATGAAGGGTTAATGTCACCTTGCTATTGCAAGGTGACATTAAGCCAGATTAATAATGGAGAGGCGTCAATTATGACACGTATGCATTATTAATCCAATTGTATGAAAGGGTTAAAAAACACACACACACACACACATTATTAAAAAGTATTTTAATGAAATAAACACACAGGTTGTTTTAATATTTTATTGCTCTCTCAATCCAGCTGCAGACCCTCGCTTGGCAAAATAATAAACCCACAATATACATACCCTCTGATGAACCGTCACGTCCCACGAGGTAATCCATCTGAAGGGGTTAAAATATTTTACAAACAGGAGCCCTGCTAATGCAGCTGTGCTCGTGCCTGTAAGCCCCGGCGAATGAAGGAAATGTAGGTCAATGACCTATAGTTACCTTCAGTCGCGGTGAGGCGCCCTCTGCTGGATGTCCTCATGAACTGCAGCCTGGGAACTTTTTCCCAGGCTCCAGGTCATATGAGGACAACCTGCAGGGGGCGCCTCACCGCGACTGAAGTTAACTATAGGTCATTGACCTACATTTCCTTCATTCGCTGGGGCTTACAGGCACGAGCACAGCTGCATTAGCAGGGCTCCTGCCTGTAAAATATTTTAACCCCTTCAGATGGATTACCTCGTGGGACGTGACAGTTCATCAGAGGGTATGTATATTGTGGGTTTATTATTTTGCCAAGCGAGGGTCTGCAGCTGGATTGAGAGAGCAATAAAATTTTAAACAACCTGTGTTTATTTCATTAAAATACTTTTTAATAATGTGTGTGTGTGTCTGTGTTTTTTAACCCTTTCCTACAATTGGATTAATAATGGATAGGTGACATAATTGACGCCTCTCCATTATTAATCTGGCTTAATGTCACCTTACAATAGCAAGGTGACATTAACCCTTCATTACCCCATATCCCACCGCTACACGGGAGTGGGAAGAGAGTGGCCAAGTGCCAGAATAGGCGCATCTTCCAGATGTGCCTTTTCTGAGGTGGCTGGGGGCAGATGTTTTTAGCCATGGGGGGGGGCCAATAACCATGGACCCTCTCTAGGCTATTAATATCTGCCCTCAGTCACTGGCTTTACCGCTCTGGCGGAGAAAATTACGCGGGAGCCCACGCCAATTTTTTCCGCCATTTAACCCTTTATTTTACAAGCTACAGCGCCCACATTTTGCACATACACACTACTAACATGCACAGGGGGGTGGTATAGCATATAATGCACAGGGGGAGGGGAAGGTATAGCATATAATGTACAGGGGGAGGGGTGGTATAGCATATAATGCACAGGGGGAGGGGCGGTTAGTATATAATGTGCAGGGGGAGGGGCGGTATAGTATATAATGCACAGGGGGAGGGGCGGTATAGTATATAATGTACAGGGGGAGGGGCGGTATAGCATATAATGCACAGGGGGAGGGGCGGTTAGTATATAATGTGCAGGGGGAGGGGCGGTATAGTATATAATGCACAGGGGGAGGGGTGGTTAGTATATAATGTACAGGGGGAGGGGCGGTATAGTATATAATGCACAGGGGGAGGGGCGGTATAGTATATAATGTACAGGGGGAGGGGCGGTATAGCATATAATGCACAGGGGGAGGGGCGGTTAGTATATAATGTGCAGGGGGAGGGGCGGTATAGTATATAATGCACAGGGGGAGGGGCGGTATAGTATATAATGCACAGGGGGAGGGGCGGTATAGTATATAATGCACAGGGGGAGGGGCGGTATAGTATATAATGTACAGGGGGAGGGGCGGTATACCGGGAATGGAATATGCAAAAAAAAGGAGATATGAGATGGTTTACTGTATGTAAACCATGTCTCATATCCTGTCGGGTTGGGGAAGGAGAAATGAAAAGCCGGCAATTGAATTACCGGCTTTTCACAGATATCGCGCTGAAGTAAATATAAATACAGAATATATATATATGTGTCTCTATGACATATATATATATATACTGTATATATGTTTTCCCAAACATTTGAGCACATAAATGCATTAGATGTCGGTTTTGCAAGCCTGCGAGAAAATCTTGCAGTACGGATGCCATACGGATTACATACGGAGGATGCCATGCGCAAAATACGCTGACACACCCTGACTACGGATCAATATTTTGGGAACATTTCTCCGTATTACGGCCGTATTACAGCTGTAAAAAACGGACCGTATTGTCTTACGCCGAGTGTGACCCCAGCCTTATAGTTTTTGCCTAGTGCTGCTGTAGCGGACTCTGATTGCTCTGATTGGTCCTGCTGTGTTTGCTGTCTGAACCCCTGTCTCTGTTTTCCCCTATTCCCATCTTGTCTCAGTGTTTCTCTTTAGTGTGCAGACTCACTGGTTTCGACTTGGCTTGTATCCTGACCTGTTTCCATTCTTTGTCTCTTGGCTTATTCGCTCCTGACCGTTACTGACCCCCTGGCTTGTCTCTGACCACGAGTTTGCTTATTCCTTTGGTACTATGCTACAGTCTAGGATTTGACCCGGCTTGTTTGACTATTCTGCAGCCACCTGTGGTAGCCTCACTGCTGTACTGCAGGTCACCTCTGTCTAGGTGCAGTCCTGCTTCCTCTCTACTGCCATCTAGTGCACCTACCTGCATTGCAGCAGCATGACAAAACCTAATAGAACGGAGGCTTCCCATGATAAGTCATTCACTGGGGTGTCCTTTTGTAAAGCAGTAACCCAAATATGTATAATTTATACTCACAAATATGTATAATTTATACTCACAATTTCATATTAACACATCTCTATAAACCCTAATAGGGAATTACTAAAAGAGGATACTCCTTTCAGAATGAAGAGCTGATACAAAGAGCGACTCCCTTTTTGGAAGACACGTCATGTCACGGATTACACGGACAAACCATTGATATACATGGGCGCTGTGTAATACTTTATTTCACCTGCGGGAGTGCTGTCCAGAAATTAAACACTTCACTGACTGCAGCTCACCACTGTGAGAGCGACTTTCTGTAATCACTTTATAGTCAAGTTTTAATTAAGGATGCCACCATTAAGTTCTGATGTATCACTTGTTTTTATAAACTTTTTTATATTTTATTTTTGCTTTAAATGTTTTTTTCCATTTTTTTTTTTTTTAATCAATAAGGCAGCAAATGTGAATTGCAGCACATGTTGTAGAAGTTTGTACTAAGTATAAAAAAACTTTTTGACATGGACTTCTATGGTGAAGAAACAGGAAAAGGTCTGAATACAGGAGATCTCATGGATTACAAAAGTGATTGTGATAAGAACTTTATCCATAGTTGATCAGTTGCTGCCTTGTGGCACATTTATTTTATTTTATTATTTTTTTTCTCATTTTGGATTCATCAGTACCTGTTGGAGTTTTAGACTTGCTCAGATTCTTCGGTTTGCGTTTCCGTGTCTGGATTCCCTCCTTCTTCATTGCTAGGGGTCTGGGAACACCATGCAGCTTCATATATAGCCCACAGGCGTTACATACAGGCTCGCCCTCTGCATTTCGACGCCACAAGGTGGTGGTGGTTGTATGGCAGTTGGCACAAGAAAGGCCGACCCGGCGGGATGCAGACTGCAAAAAAGAAGACTGACCATTATTAGTGTCCGTTATACACAGCTCGGAGTACAGCCAGCATAAGTTACAGGTTGGCCACTAGGTGGCAGTGCATGTCAGATTTTTTTTTTTTTAATAGCATTTCTAAAATCACTTCCCCCTTAAATGTACCTGCAAATACATTTTAAATTTAACAGTGGCCATAGACATTAGATGAAAGTGGATTTTTATTAACCCTTTGGAGATGAGCACCTGTAACTGGGCTTCATAGAATATTGTATTGGGTAAGTTGACAATATGATCCAACATTTAAAGGTTCTATTCCGCTTATACTACAAGTAGTATTCAACCCCCTGCAGATTTAGCAGGTTTAATAAGATGCAAATAAGTTAGAGCCTTCAAACTTCAAACAAGAGCAGGATTTATTAACAGATGCATAAATCTTACAAACCAAAAAGTTTTGTTGCTCAGTTAAATTTTTATAAATTTTAAACATAAAAGTGTGGGTCAATTATTATTCAACCCCTAGGTTTAATATTTTGTGGAATAACCTTTGTTTGCAATTACAGCTAATAATCGTCTTTTATAAGACCTGATCAGGCCGGCACAGGTCTCTGGAGTTATCTTGGCCCACTCCTCCATGCAGATCTTCTCCAAGTTATCTAGGTTCTTTGGGTGTCTCATGTGGACTTTAATCTTGAGCTCCTTCCACAAGTTTTCAATTGGGTTAAGGTCAGGAGACTGACTAGGCCACTGCAACACCTTGATTTTTTGCCTCTTGAACCAGGCCTTGGTTTTCTTGGCTGTGTGCTTTGGGTCGTTGTCTTGTTGGAAGATGAAATGACGACCCATCTTAAGATCCTTGATGGAGGAGCGGAGGTTCTTGGCCAAAATCTCCAGGTAGGCCGTGCTATCCATCTTCCCATGGATGCGAACCAGATGGCCAGGCCCCTTGGCTGAGAAACAGCCCCACAGCATGATGCTGCCACCACCATGCTTGACTGTAGGGATGGTATTCTTGGGGTCGTATGCAGTGCCATCCAGTCTCCAAACGTCATGTGTGTGGTTGGCACCAAAGATCTCGATCTTGGTCTCATCAGACCAGAGAACCTTGAACCAGTCAGTCTCAGAGTCCTCCAAGTGATCATGAGCAAACTGTAGACGAGCCTTGACATGACGCTTTGAAACTAAAGGTACCTTACGGGCTCGTCTGGAACGGAGACCATTGCGGTGGAGTACGTTACTTATGGTATTGACTGAAACCAATGTCCCCACTGCCATGAGATCTTCCCGGAGCTCCTTCCTTGTTGTCCTTGGGTTAGCCTTGACTCTTCGGACAAGCCTGGCCTCGGCACGGGAGTAAACTTTCAAAGGCTGTCCAGGCCGTGGAAGGCTAACAGTAGTTCCATAAGCCTTCCACTTCCGGATGATGCTCCCAACAGTGGAGACAGGTAGGCCCAACTCCTTGGAAAGGGTTTTGTACCCCTTGCCAGCCTTGTGACCCTCCACGATCTTGTCTCTGATGGCCTTGGAATGCTCCTTTGTCTTTCCCATGTTGACCATGTATGAGTGCTGTTCACAAGTTTGGGGAGGGTCTTAAATAGTCAGAAAAGGCTGGAAAAAGAGATAATTCATCCAAACATGTGAAGCTCATTGTTCTTTGTGCCTGAACTACTTCTTAATACTTTAGGGGAACCAAACAGAATTCTGGTGGGTTGAGGGGTTGAATAATAAATGACCCTCTGAAAAAACTTTTCAATTAAAAAAAAAAATAAACAAAGAAATAACATTCTTTTTTGCTGCAGTGAATTTCACACTTCCAGGCTGATCTACAGTCCAAATGTCACAATGCCAAGTTAATTCCAAATGTGTAAACCTGCTAAATCTGCAGGGGCTTGAATACTACTTGTAGGCACTGTATATACACACTATATATATAACTTAACACACACATATATATATATATATAATGTATAATTTATTATATATACACTTTATAAATTTTAAATAAAAAGTATAATATATCATACATATACACACTGTTGCGCGGCGGTGTTCACACTGTGCGGTATTGAGGCAGTAATGTTCATAACAAAGTGTCTTTAATGTCAAAAAACTAACAAATGAAAAGCAAACGGTATCCTCCGGATCACAGCCAGGGCATCAAAAAACAGTCCGTACCAGAGACCGGTTACCGTGGGCGACTGTATCACCATGTCACGCTGAGGGGCGCCAGGTTTTCACTTCCCTTGACTCTGTGTTGACTTCACACAAGCCGGATGTTGCAGAGCCACCTGCTCTGCAGCTTGCAAACCAACACTGAGACACCCAACCTTTGCTGCAGGGTTTTTTAATGAGATCTGTGGCCATGGGTCACTTGTAAGACCGGTCCGGAGGGAGTGAAAGGCCCAACTACCATCCTGTATTTCACTCCAAAAATATAAGCCCTTAACGGGTTTTCCTAAAAATTGCCTTGGCCAAATAACTTGACCAGGTCCACAATTACTTTTATTCTGCACTGCAACCGCAGCTATGTCTGTGCCTCCAATGGGCTCCAGCAGCCTCAAGACGCTTCTATGTGCATTCTGGGGGATACATATTGACCTTTGCATATACAACCTGTCACTGCCTCAAATACTCCCCCCCCCCCCCTTTCTGTTCAATCTTGTGGGGTTGAACATTTGCAACCATACAGGGGGCCGTGACAGGGCATCTGCATTTCCCTGTGACTTCCCGCCCAATGTTCCACTGAGAAACTAAAGTTTTGTAGGTACGGGAACCATCTGATGAAACGAGCATTAATCTCCTTTATGTTACTCATCCAGACGAGGGGAGAATGGTCTGTTACCAAACGAAACTGACGCCCGAGCAAATAGTAGCATAGGGACTCCAAGGCCCACCTAATAGCCAAGCACTCCTTCTCCACTACGCTATAATTTTTCTCTGCGGGTCTCAGTTTCCTGCTCAAGTAGGTGACTGTTGCTCCTCCCCGTTCACCTCTTGCGACAGCACCGCTCCTAGGCCTACCTCTGAGGCATCTGTTGTATGATAAAGGTTTTCGTGAAGTTGGGGCTGATGAGGACCGGCTGTCCACACAACGGCAACTTCAGGGACTGGAATTCTTCCTCCGCTGAAGGATTCCTCCGGAACATAACCGACTTCTTACCCTTTAACATGTCAGTTAGGGGTGCTGAGCTCCCAACAAAATTGGGTATAAACTGGCGGCAGTACCCAAAGATGCCGAGGAATGCCCTCACCTGTTTGGTACTTAACAGTTTGGGACAGTTTTGGATGGCCTCAATCTTATTTATTTGGGGTTTGATAACCTCGTGGCCAATCACGTATCATAAGTGGAGCGCCCTATAGGGCCGAGGGACACTCGGTACCGGGCCCGACAGTTCTTAAAGGGGAAGGTCACAGCAGCAGTGACCTGGTCCATGGCCCTGGGCGTCCAATTAAAGGGGGATGAGGGAATGCTGATGATAAAGTTTGGAGGGGAGATAAAGGGGAAATGTTTGTGACTCCACCTGTGGTGTTCGGCTATAGATGGCCGACGCTGCTAAGGAGTCCACTGATGCTGATGGTAGTGCAGCTGAGATAGTTCTGCTCCCCACAGGTGGAGCGGGGCCCCAGGGCAGCCAAAAGGGTGCTATTAAAGTTCTGATGTGGTAGTGGTGCAGGGCAGACGTCACAAGATGAATTGTGAGGACACACCAAGATGAAGTATTCACTTTTTTACTTAGAGTCAGATGTTATTCCCCAGCCGGTGTGCTGTGTCCTCCCGGTGAGCGGTCCAGGAAACTCTCCGGCAACTTAGGGCTCCCGTCCAGAACCCCCCTTTTTATAAGCCTTTCCTAGCCATCTCTCTACACTGGCTTCCACTTCTCCTGCCCAGAGTCTCACCCACAATGTCCTAAGCCAGCAACCACCAACCTCGTCGGGCGACGTTCTCTCAATCCCCTGGATTCTTTACAGTTGCCTTTTTAGTCAGTTATGGGTTGATGTGGCTGTGGCTTTTACAATCGCCACAGCCTCTGGGTTTCTAGTTGAAATTTGTAGTCCTTCCACTAGATCAGGTGCCCGTTTCCCTTTCTGTGACCTGGTCCATCCACCTGACGCTGGTCAGCCTGGGATGCGGGCCCCACGGGTGGCTTCTGCACTTCCTGTGCCCCTAAGACCCTTTCTTCTCCTTCCTGGGAGCTTCCTTCCTTTCTTTTCTTCTCACTCTCAGGAGCTGCAGACCCACGTGTTTGCTCAACTCCACTTTTCTAAACTTCTCTTTAACTCTTCCCTTCTGTCTCCCTGACAACCCCTCATTCTCCACCCACAGCTTCTACCTAATCCCTCCCTGGCCTGGGGAGGTCTGGTGTTGGATGCAAGTGTTAGGGTTCTGTACAGTGTCTTCTCCTTACCAAAGAGTTGGGGTACCACACCTCTGGATGAGATGCAGTACCTCTGTGGCGACTGGACCTTCAGGGGCGCCACATAAGTACTGGGCTTCTGTGAGTCCTATCGCGCATTTGAGAGAATCCAGCACTGCTTGTATCTGGGACAGGTGGGTATTCCAGTTGGTGCTAAAGATGACGATATCATCTATATATGCCGACACGTACTTTTGATGAGGCTCTAACACAATGTCCATTAGCCTATGGACTGTAGCCAGAGCCCCATGTAAACCAAAAGGCAAGACAACATATTGATAGAGACCCTCTGGTGTTATAAAGGCGGTCTTTTATTTTGCCAATTGTGTTAGTGGTACCTGCCAGTAACCTTTGGTGAGATTGAGCGTGGTGAAGAACTGGGCCTCCCCCAGTCTGTCAATTAGCTCGTCCACCAGGGGCATGGGATAAAGGTCAAACTTTGACACCTCATTCAATTTTCTGAAGTCATTACAGAATCGTAATGACCCGTCTGGCTTTGGAAATAGTACAATGGGGTTAACTCACTCTGGGACTCCTCAATGACTCCCAGCTGGAGCATTTGCTTCACCTTGGCCGCGATGGCTTGCCTCTGGGCTCCTGCCACTCAGTACGGTTTTATCTGTACCCTTACCCGGGGCTCGGTGACAATGTCATGCTGTATCACCGAGGTCCGCCCTGACAGCTCTGAGAATACGTCTATTCCGTTGTACCAAAACCCGAGCCTCTTGTCGCTACTGTTTTGTGAGAGCATCATTGATGTTAACGTCACCCCCGACCACGTCCTTGGCCGGTGGTAGAGGACTTGCCATTGGTAGGACTGGAGTCGCCTCTGTGACCAAACATTCCCGGTCCATGTAGGCTTTTTTCAGGTTTACATGGTACAGTTGCTCAGATTTTTTCATTCCAGGTTGGTACACTCTATAATTCACTTCTCCCACCTTCCCGTGTATCTCATATAGCCCTTGCCACTTGTCCATGAGTTTACTCTCCGCGGTGGGCACTAGTACCAACACCCGGTCCACTTCTTTAAAAGGTCCTGACCGTGGCTCTTTTATTATATGTGCGGCTCTGTGCAGCTGGGCATCCATCAGATGCTCCTTGACTATGGGCCTGACTGCTGCAATTCAGTCCTGCATAACTGCCACGTGGTCGATCACACTCCGATGCCAAATGAGCTCCTGTTCTCATGTCTCCTCAGCTACGTCAATCAACCCAATCGGATGTCGGCCGTACAATAGCTCAAACTGTGAGAAACCTGTGGACGCCTGTGGTACATCACGGATAGCGAGCATTAGATAGGGCAGTAACATGTCCCAATCCCTCCCGTCCTTGGAGACCATCTTTTTTAGCAAGGACTTGAGGGTCTTATTAAACCTTTCCACTAACCCATCGGTCTGTGGATGGTACACCGATGTGCGTAGCTGTTTAATTCAGAGCACTTACATAGCTTCCTGGTCACCTTGGACATAAAAGGAGTTCCCTGATCTGTAAGGATCTCCTTTGGTAGCTCAAGGCGGCAGAACAGGCGCTTAGTTTTGCCGAGGTCTGACAAAGTGGTATCGCCTCTGGGTACCGCATGACATAGTCCACTACAACCAGTATATGTTGATGGCCATGGGCAGATTTCACTATAGGCCCCACCAGATCTATTGCTATTTGCTCAAAGGGTACCTCTATAATGGGCAGATGCAGCAAAATGGACTCCAGAACTTCGCAATGTGTGTGGTAAGCTGGCACTCGGGACAGGACTCACAATATCTCTGGACCTCAGCATAAATCCAGGGCCAAAATAACCGCTGCAGTATACATTCTAGGGATTTTTTTTTACCCCTAAGTGTCCACACAGCATATGTGGGTGTAAGCCATCTCTAGCACGGCCCGACGGTACGACTGGGGCACCACTAGTTGTTCCACCACTTCATCCCAGATTTTATCAATCCTATACAACAATTCTTGGTTGATAGCCATGCAGGGGGGAAACCATTTCTGCACCCGAGTGCTGAGCCACCCCATTTCCATCACCCTTTCTCGTGCCAGCGTGGGATCCTGGAGCTGAGCGGTCCCAAACTTAAGAGACACTTCCAGCTCAGGATCAACGTAGTCTCCTCGACCTCTCCTGCCAATACCTCTTGGGGAAACCTATCGGGGTTACACACTGTCCCTAGGTTGGCGATCCCTACGGCAAGTATCCCTGACTTGGGATCTTCGGGTTCCGCGCCCAGTATCATATTTACCCTGGGAGGGTTAACTCGGTTCTCCCACAGGGACCAAAACAGGGTCAAGTCTCTTCAAAACACAGTCCCATATGGAAGAGTCTACTCCTCACCACTCCCACCATATGTTTCATCTCTCGACATGAAGTGGAAAAAATAACCTCAACTGTCGGGTACTCTCAGAGTTCACCATGTATACACACCACCCACACTTACCACCAATGGGGTTGTCCCTGGCAACTAGTGACCCATGGGCCAGAGTCACTAGGCTCCCCGAGTCCAAGAGAGCCTCCATTTGGTACCAGTTGACGAGTACCTGGCACAGTTGGGGTTCGCTGCCGGCAGTGCCTGTAGTGGCGGCACAGACTGACTGAGCATATATTAAGACCCTGCGCGTAAACCCATAGTCCATAGGTTCAGCCATCAGGGGGCAGCTATATGTTCGGGCCCTTGGCCTCGCCAGCATCAATACGCTTCTATGTGTATGCTGGGGGATACATATCGATCCTCCTCACTACCTCACAACACTCATACAAACACAATTTTAATCATGCCCTTTACCCAAGCAGGTAAATGTAAAAAAATGTATTTGCCATTGCTGAGTGTGTAATTGTCCGAACTATTGACCTATTAAAATATTTGTACCAAAAGGTGAAAAAAAAAATTCCTAATGGCAGAACCACTGTTTATGGGCATTTCACCTCCCCAAAAAATTGAAATAGAAAAAGTTTACAAAATTGCATGGACCCCAAAACGAATGGTAAGAACAACAGCTGATACTACAAAAACGACGAGCCCTGATACAACTCTGTCATCCAAAAAATAAAAAAAAAAGCTATGGCCTTCAGAATATGGCAGCAGAAGCCAATGTAAAAAACAAACAAAACACAAAATATAAATTTGGAATTAACAAAATTACCAGGTAAAAAAAATATTATCGGACAATAAAATGTCTGCATTTAACAATTTCACCCCACTGTATATCCAGTTTTTTGGTACATAACGAATGGTGTCATTCAAAGCTTCCACTCATTCCGCAAAAAAATCAAAGCGTCATATGGGTCTGTCAATGAAAATAATAAAAAAATCATGGCTCTTGGATGGCGAGGAGGGAAAAAAAAAGCTGGGTTATCAAGGAGTTAAACCTGTAAAGTTGAATTATTCTTGACTATATTAACCTGGGGCTGCTGATACCAGTCAGCATCAAAACAAAAAACAAGACAAGATTAGTCTTCGGATGACCAGCTTTTATGAAAAAAAATAAATAATAAAAATAACGTTTATTGATACTCTGTCGGGAGAGGTTTATGATGTATGTGTCTCTGTGTGGACATCTAGTGGTTGCAATGTGAACTGCAGCCTGTAGAGGGTTTTACTAATATGTTATGATAATGTATTGAATATTAATTATGAAAAATTGGCATCAAACGGAGATCGCATGTAAGGTGAAGAGGGACACGTCTTTATTATAGTTACTAGAAGATAAACCCTTACCAGCCTTCGTTGGGGCTTGATCAGCGGACGGTTGATACCATTCATCTTATGATACAATCCACACGCGTTGCACAGGTAGTGGCCGGTACCGTCCCTCCTCCAAAGAGGGGTGGACATTGCTCCGCAGTTGACACATTCTCGGCCTTCTGAGAAATCATCAAAAAATTCTGAAACAAAAACAATAGACACTGAAACAGAAGAATTCTAGGACATGTATTATTCTCTAGAGTCAATATGCAGGACCCTGGTGGAGCAGCCACGTGGCCATATTCCGTGGCCTGTGATGGGAGCCGTGCTAATTTACTCCTTCCAGCCAACATTCCCGGTGCCTCTTCTGAATAGCACGCCTGTTAGGACATCATCACAGATCAGAGGAGGCATTGGGGATTCTGGTGAGTAGGTGGAGGCTGGGTTACCGGGGGTTAACACAGAGTAAATATTTACTACATGTCACCTGCAACAATGGAACCGTAACAACAGCAAGTGACGTTAATCTATAGGAGAACTTGCAGCGGAATGTTGGGGTTTGTCTCTAGCTCCTCCCACTACCGCCTCCATAGAATCTCGTAAGCACCAACTGTCATCCCCTATCTCTGGAATGTGAAAATCAGTGTTCCCTGAATAAACAGACTACAGAGTCTGATAAGATACACTGGATTACAGTTTCTAATTTTAACTTTAGTTTTACTATGATATATATATATATATATATATATATATATATATATATATACACATACACACACACAAGCAATTGTTATATATATATATATATATATATATATATATATATATATATAAAAAGCTCTATTTAAATTATATATGTACATATATATTATATATACACATATAGACACTATTTTACAATATTATAAATGCAAAAATTATTTTTAAATTAATATATAAAATATGTGTGCATATACAGTATATAATTTTCAAAACCGTATAATTATTTTGAAATATTTAATAAGCATATTAACACTGGTTCATGTAAACTGGATCATTACAGATGGAGGTTATAAATTTAAGATTTTTAATGCTCCAGTTGGCACAAACCAGTGTGTTAATATGCTTGTTAAGTATGAAATAATATATTTTCAAAATAAGTATGCGGTATTCAACAATGATATATTACTTTTAAATGCCGTATAATTATTTTGAAATGTATTATTTAATAAAGCATATTACCACACTGGTTTGTGACAACTGGATCATTACAGATGTAGTTTATAAATTAGATTTTTAAGGATTCAGTTGGCATGAGCAGTGGTTACGTATGTGCTGAGGGCACCCTGGTGATGATATCTTGGTATCTTGGTATTCCTGTAAAGCCCCAGCCATAAGCCATGATTCATAAGAGACTGGGGTATTTAATACATAGTTCTCTATGGGGCTAAAATAAAATAAAGAAAAAAATTCTAAAGTTACATGTACGCCAAATAGTCCCATTAAAAATAGACTCTCACCACACAATAATCAATTCCTCATCCAGCTTCTTCAAAAGATAGAAAAAAAAAGTTATGGGAATCAGATAATGATGACAAATGAAACTTTTTCAGATTACTTCAGAGACTAAAATAATTAAAGAAATAATATATATATATATATATATATATATATATATATATATATATATATATATATATATATAAGAATTATATATATTTTTATTCATTATTATTATTATTATAGCGCCATTTGTTCCATGGCCCTTTACATGTGAGATTTATTTATTTAAATAAAACTAGCTTTTTTTAAAATAAAAATAGTATATATGTTTTGTATGTGATCACACTGACCTGGAGAATCACATTGCCAGATCATTTTTTTATCACACAATGAAAATGAAAATTCCAAAAACAATGGCGGTATATTATTTTTTTTCCACCTTTTTCACAATACTTGGAAATGTTTTTCCATGTTTTTCAGTACATTGCACGATAAAACGATCAAGGTCATTCGAAACTGCAAAGGGGCCCACGAAACAATCCTTCAAAATGTTGATGAAAACAAATAAGCAAACAAAAAAAAAAACAACTTATGGCTCTCGGAAAAAGGGGAAGGAAATCATAAATTGGCCGCGAGGGTAACGGGTTAAATACCTAGTTCACCATTCGTTCTAAATCTTTGATGACGCGGAAGTATAATTTTTACTTTTTATTGTTCTGTGAAATATTTGTAATTATTTTTTAATTTTTAAACTCCCTTTAAAAACATTTTATTGTGTGATTTTTTGCTTGTACATTACCTGATATTTATTGTTTTTATATTTGTATTTTTTTTAACGATCCAGTTGGATTTCTTTATGATGCCATTGTCCATTATATACAGTTTTGCCAGATAGAGACAAAAAAGTTATTAAAAGTTTTATTTTCATGTTCTGGAATCTGACAAACGTGAAGTCTTTTCTCTCGTCCCCGGCCTGACCCAGACTGGTAGCGACTTCTTGGCCTGTACTAATATTTTCTTTGTTAATATGGCTGAGGTTGGAGTCTGCGTCTTAAGCCGTGTGCGAGGATCTTTATGGCTTTCAGCTACTTAACTGGGCTTTAAATCCTGCCATTATGGGATTTTTTTGACACGTTCCTCTCCTTCATTGCTTCACCTCCTCCCACCGTTATTATACAAGTAGCAGACAGGGAAGGAAACTCTTCAATAAGCTACAAATTGCCAGGACATCTCCCATGGGTTTTAGAACAATAGGGCCCAGGGGGTGAGTCTACGGCTGCACCACTCCATAAGTGCAACCATTTCCCATTTCTGAATGTCCTGACTGACAGATCGGCTTTATAAGAGGAAACCCCATAAATCACAGATGTCATTGTAGGTCACTTTCATCCAGCCAATATGGAGATGTTGTCTTCTCCCCAGATCCCTTATATTTTACAAGTTTTTACTTTTAAGTATAGTAGGTCCCGTAGTAAAAGCTTGGTGGCCCTCAGTGACCCTCAAAATGAAAGAGTCGGCAGAGAAGTTGCGTTCCTTAACAGTATGGAGCCATCGAAGTCAAAGAGGAAGAAGGTCAAGTTCTCGGGAAAGGATGGAGACGTTGGGTCAACGTTAGGGTTGTGGGAACTAGTACGATCCATCAGACGGCTGATGGTGTTTAGGAAGGTTATCAGACCTGAATAGTTTTCTATATCATTGACCTCATATATTTTCCATCGTTGGACTGACTTTTAGGATTAATTTAGGCGATGATATCCTTCCCGTCAGTAAAGCCGGGCATACCATAGGGGTTTCATATTCTGATGTGTTGGTTGGTCTCCAATCTTTGCCTATTCTACACGTGGCCTAATTTGGGTTTCCCTTGATGCGATACCAGTCTGTCTTTCCTCATGAATTACGACATTTGACAACAACTGAAAAAATTCAACATGGCACATCAACTTTTTAAGAGATAGCCATCATTGGCCGCCATCTGTCTCGCTCGTCTGCATCATGGAAATTGGCAATTTTTTTTTATGTAGTCCAAAATCTCTAGCGTCAACCTTTAATGGCAAGGAGATTAATATTTCAGCAGGTGATCTAACACCGTCATAAAATCCCGATTCCAGCGATGTGTCACTCACGTGCCATTTCAATAATATCAGTGTTTTATCAGCAGGAGATTATTATCACCACAGGACTAGGTGTCTCAGGCCTCCTGGTCCAACCCCGCCTCCACCACTTATTAGCAGCTTTCTGTCAATATACAATGTACACAGAAAGCTGCCAATCCAAGGTGTAAGTGGGGTTATACAGGGCTCAGCATTCTGAGCTCTGCTAGATCTGCAGAAGAGAAAACTGTGATTGTATAAAAAAAAAAAACAGCAAGTGATACATCGCAGGAATCAGGCTTTCTGCCCCTACATCATGCTGCCCTCTGATTACATAGCAAACACTTGGCGACAGATTCCCTTTAGGTTAAGATTATAGTTGGGCTTTGTGTGTCTAGTGGGTTTTCCTTTTTGGATGACGCTATTAGTAAGAATGTATCCCTCTCTTAAACGAAATCTGTCAGCTCTCCTAAGTCATCTATATGGGCATACAGTATAGGTCATAGGATACTGAATAAAATGACACCTTGATATCTGGGATCTGATGTCTTATTCCAGAGAAATCCACATTTTTCTTAATATGTAAATGAGCTGTTAAGATCTATGGGCTGGACATAGATCTCTCGGATATTCTGCCTCCAGGGTTCATTTTAAATGTTACCAATGTGAGACATGTAGATCAGGAGAGCAGTCTGTCAGTCATTACATGTCTCACACTTTTAACATTTAAAGTGAGCTCTGGAGGCAGATTCTTGGTTGAGATCTATGACCCGCCTATAGATCTTAGCAGGTCATTTACATATAAGAAAAACATGGATGTCTCTGGAGTAAAATATCGGATTGCAGATATCAAGGGCTCATTTTATTCAGCTTCCTATGACCTACATGTTTATATCAACGGCTTAGGATGGTTGATTCTACTGGAAGATTCTCTTTAAGAAACGTCCACATCCAACCAATGGTCTGAATTTAACAGATCATTGCTTGGATGGATGTGAACAGTTCTTATGATGAACATGCATTCATGGTAGAGAGAAAACTGGGACACAAAGAAAGTGCAATGGGGTCAACTCTTTTCTGACAGTAAGCGTCAAAATGCACGAAAACGCCAACTGTGGTTAATCCTGATGAAGAAGCCTTTGAAACGAGTAGATACTAAAAATGTTCAGATCGTTTATTGAGTTTCCTGGATCATTCCTGTGGATTTCGCAGCCCAGAGGAATGAATGTATCTTTCCCTTGGAAATTCTTGCTAATAGGGGTTATCCAAAAACCCACTTAAGATGGATTTGGTACAAACCGGATGATTTCGGAGGAACTGGACGACGATCTAATGTGTCCTCATGTTTTTTCACGATGGAGAAATAATGATCGAAAAATAGAGCTGTTGGACGAACGAGACTTTGGTTGACTGGTGTGTAAAGTCTTCAGGAGAAATGATAGATGGTGGTCACCAGCAGTCTCCTGCATCAAGACAAAGTGTCTACTGAATAAAGGTTGACAACCCCTTTATAGCTGGCCATTAAAATTGCAAAGACCCCCCATGCTCGATCTGTCGGTGGAGAGATGGGAGGTCTCCATACTCATCAGATTGTTGACTGCTCTTGACGAACGTTTGACTTAAAGAGTTTGGGAAACTTTCGGGTTGGTAGTTTTGGGGCTGAACGAGTATTTCTTAGGCATGCAGCCCCTGTTTACCAGGAATGTAATAAATATGGCCTCTTACCGGTATGCTCATTTATAACAAGAGAATACAAAAACAAGCCCGAAAGGACGGAACGTGCGGCAGTCGCTCCTCGTTGCCCCTGCCGTGCCCTTAGTGAAAGTATAGTCCATTAAGCCCCTGACAAGCGGTTTGTTTATAACAGCCAGGAAAAGTTATATCAACATCTCACCAGGAGTAAGTGATCACATCGGCGGAGCCGTGGACGTCCTCACAAACACAGAAGGCCCGGACCATTACTCTACGCTAGACATCCATCGCGTTTCCGAAAGCCATTTGTAAGATGTTTAATATCCTCCGACGTCAGAAGCATTCATCTCCGAGATCCATTCCACTTTTATCTTAACGCGAGCGGACAATGTTTATACTCGGTGAGTGCCCCATCTGCGTGCGGCCCGCAACTTTACAAAAACCAAAATTCTTTTTGCTTCTTTAGAGAAATAGCTTCCTACTCACCGATGAAGGCGAGTCGAGCAAACGAGGCTCAAAAGAAAAGAAAAAAGTTGGAAATAAATTTTTAAAAAAGGGGTTTTGTCCTTATTCGATGTTCTTCTGAAAATGTAAAATGATTTTTTCTTTTTCATCTTTCAAAACTAAATTGCTGTAGAAGAAAAATGTCGGCGTCTTTGAACGTTGGTGTTGGTGAAGATTTTGCAGAATTACACCGATTTGGAAATTTGGAAGTTTCTGTTTCTGTATCATAAGTGGAACCTTCGCTTCTGGGGAATGATAATTAGGTTTTGAAGAAATGGAAGAAAAAGTCTAAGGTGATGACCACTATCAAGATTTACAGAAAAAATAATGGAAGCCGAGAAAACGGAAAACCCGGAACCGAAAGTAGAACTGATCTCTGTGATCGAAACTAACTTCACGTTTACAAATAATTGATAAAAAAAAAAAAAAAGGTCTAAAGTCGGAAAACTTTTTGTAACGAGTTTGGATTGTTGGAAAGGTCGGATTTATGTTGGAGCATGTGCACACATTTTCATTTTCAGGCAGATTCCACTGAAAATGCTCTAAAGAGTGAACATTTGCATTTCTACGTAAGAACAATTTGTTGTTCATATGTTCAGGCTTTTGAGTGACTTTTAACTAATCATTTGACCGCGGCAGTGATGGATTGTGGCACCTAAATGGTTAATCAGCAGACATCAAAACTAGCTAGGTGCTGAAGAATCTGCTCATTATGGGGCAGTGTCATTTCTGGAGCTCACTCCATATACACAAGCTCTCTGACTGCCATACTGTCATATCCGGGTGCAGATAGTTTAATATATCAGTCATTGTACAGGAGGAGGAGGTGAGATGTGACATCATCTATTGTAAATGGTGGATCCTGTGTTATCTATTGTATATAGAGGTGTTATCAGTTATTGTACAGGAGGAGGAGGTGAGCTGTGACATCACCTATTGTGAATGGTGGATCCTGTGTTATCTACTGTATATAGAGGTGTTATCAGTCATTGTACAGGAGGAGGTGAGCTGTGACATCACCTATTGTGAATGGTGGATCCTGTGTTATCTACTGTATATAGAGGTGTTATCAGTCATTGTACAGGAGGATGAGGAGGAGGAGGAGGAGGTGGTGAGCTGTGACATCACCTATTCTGAATGGTGGAGCCTGTGTTATCTACTGTATATAGAGGTATTATCAGTCATTGTACAGGGGGAGGAGGTGAGCTGTGACATCACCTATTGTGTATGGTGGATCCTGTGTTATCTACTGTATATAGAGGTGTTATCAGTTATTGTACAGGAGGAGGAGGTGAGCTGTGACATCACCTTATCTACTGTATATAGAGGTGTTATCAGTCATTGTACAGGAGGAGGAGGATGTGAGCTGTGACATCACCTATTGTGAATGCTGGATCCTGTGTTATCTACTGTATATAGAGGTGTTATCAGTTATTGTACAGGAGGAGGAGGTGAGCTGTGACATCATCTATTGTAAATGGTGGATCCTGTGTTACCTACTGTATATAGAGGTGTTATCAGTCATTGTACAGGAGGAGGAGGTGAGCTGTGACATCACCTATTGTGAATGGTGGATACTGTGTTATCTACTGTATATAGAGGTGTTATCAGTCATTGTACAGGAGGAGGAGGTGAGCTGTGACATCATTTATTGTGAATGGTGGATCCTGTGTTATCTACTGTATATAGAGGTGTTATCAGTCATTGTACAGGAGGAGGAGGTGAGCTGTGATATCACATATTGTGAATGGTGGATTCTGTGTTATCTACTGTATATAGAGGTGTTATCAGTCATTGTACAGGAGGAGGTGAGCTGTGACATCACCTATTGTGAATGGTGGATCCGGTGTTATCTACTGTATATAGAGGTGTTATCAGTCATTGTACAGGAGGAGGAGGAGGTGGTGAGCTGTGACATCACCTATTGTGAATGGTGGATCTTGTGTTATCTACTGTATATAGAGGTGTTATCAGTCATTGTACAGGAGGAGGAGGAGGAGGAGGTGAGCTGTGACATCATCTATTGTAAATGGTGGATCCTGTGTTATCTACTGTATATAGAGGTGTTATCAGTCATTGTACAGGAGGAGGAGGTGAGCTGTGATATCATCTATTGTAAATGGTGGATCCTGTGTTATCTACTGTATATAGAGGTGTTATCAGTCATTGTACAGGAGGAGGTGAGCTGTGATATCACCTATTGTGAATGGTGGATCCTGTGTTATCTACTGTATATAGAGGTGTTATCAGTCATTGTACAGGAGGAGGTGAGCTGTGACATCACCTATTGTGAATGGTGGATCCTGTGTTATCTACTGTATATAGAGGTGTTATCAGTCATTGTACAGGAGGAGGAGGAGGTGAGCTGTGACATCATCTATTGTGAATGGTGGATCCTGTGTTATCTACTGTAAATAGAGGTGTTATCAGTCATTGTACAGGAGGAGGAGGAGAGCTGTGACATCACCTATTGTGAATGGTGGATCCTGTGTTATCTACTGTATATAGAGGTGTTATCAGTCATTGTACAGGAGGAGGTGAGCTGTGACATCACCTATTGTGAATGGTGGATCTTGTGTTATCTACTGTATATAGAGGTGTTATCAGTCATTGTACAGGAGGAGGAGGAGGAGGAGGTGGTGAGCTGTGACATCACCTATTGTGAATGGTGGATCCTGTGTTATCTACTGTATATAGAGGTGTTATCAGTCATTGTACAGGAGGAGGAGGAGGTGAGCTGTGACATCATCTATTGTGAATGGTGGATCTTGTGTTATCTACTGTATATAGAGGTGTTATCAGTCATTGTACAGGAGGAGGAGGTGAGCTGTGACATCACCTATTGTGAATGGTGGATCTTGTGTTATCTACTGTATATAGAGATGTTATCAGTCATTGTACAGGAGGAGGAGGAGGTGAGCTGTGACATCATCTATTGTGAATGGTGGATCTTGTGTTATCTACTGTATATAGAGGTGTTATCAGTCATTGTACAGGAGGAGGAGGTGAGCTGTGACATCACCTATTGTGAATGGTGGATCTTGTGTTATCTACTGAATATAGAGGTGTTATCAGTCATTGTACAGGAGGATGAGGAGGAGGAGGAGGAGGTGGTGAGCTGTGACATCACCTATTCTGAATGGTGGAGCCTGTGTTATCTACTGTATATAGAGGTGTTATCAGTCATTGTACAGGGGGAGGAGGTGAGCTGTGACATCACCTATTGTGAATCGTGGATCCTGTGTTATCTACTGTATATAGAGGTGTTATCAGTCATTGTACAGGAGGAGGAGGTGAGCTGTGACATCACCTATTGTGATTGCCTGATCCTCTGTTATCTACTGTATATAGAGGTGTTATCAGTCATTGTACAGGAGGAGGAGGTGAGCTGTGACATCACCTATTGTGATTGCCTGATACTCTGTTATCTACTGTATATAGAGCTGTTATCAGTCATTGTACAGGAGCAGGAGGTGAGCTGTGACATCACCTATTGTGATTGCCTGATCCTCTGTTATCTACTTTATATAGAGGTGTTATCAGTCATTGTACAGGAGGAGGAGGTGAGCTGTGACATCACCTATTGTGATTGCCTGATTCTCTGTTATCTACTGTATATAGAGGTGTTAGTTCTATTGTTTTTTAAAGGAATGCAAAACAAAAACCCAATAGCTCATTTTTTGATGACATTCCCTTTAAAGGGTCTTTTAGGATTACAAAACAATTGATGCTTTCTCTCTCAAACAGCGCCACCCAGGTCCACAGGTTGCGTGCAACATTGCAGCTTAGCCACATACGTTTCTATGAAGCTCAGTTGTATCAAATACAATTCGATATGTGACCTGACATGACTTCTGGGAGAAAGCAAACACGATTTATTTTTTATTTTTTACTTATTTATTTATTTTTTTTAAATCCTTCATCATTTCTTTTAAGGAGGAGTTCAATTGTAGAAAAGAGGCCGGGCCTTTATTATTAAGATCACAAGGTAGAACAACATCTATATTATTCTGGCTTCCGAGTTCTTTATCACAAATCTCATCTAGCTAATTTTCGTTCCTTTACATGGAGTCCCTGACGTCACGGCTTTGTCCTTGTCACAATCTCATACTAATTGAGAGCTGTAAAATCTCGGTGCTATCCTGCCACCAGAGATGTCTGATAACCGTCTGCCATAGTGTCCTCCTTATCTGCTGCATATTCCGAAGGGCAACGGTGGCCATGTTTATTCAGGGCAATCAGAACGTAGAGAGCAGGTATGAAAGAGTTAAGAGAATATGGCTACCTAACGCCGCCGGTGCATGGGCCACCTCCAGTCATGTTGGCCAGTCATAAAGTTGACTTCCGATGGGAAGGAAAACCTTGACCCCCAGAAACCACAAGTGTCTATCAAGTTCGTTAGCGGTTTACTTGCAGATGTGTCATGGCGGCGTCAGGACTTTACATGTAAAACAGCATGAATTTCTGCTTTCTGGTGGTGATTAGACCGGTTACACCATCGTCCATCACACTTCTGGAAGATAATGGTTTGTCTTATCAGGGAGAGTACAGAAGTGCCTACACACATCGCAGTGCATTCCTCCTCATCATCATCATCCTCATCCAAACTGCTGATGACCCCTGGTTCTTGTGCCCGACCTGTAATCATAGCTGGTGCAATGGAATCCTTCGGGTTTTGGAAAGTTCAGGTCAGTGATGAGTTACAAGTCAGATTGGTGATGGTGGAACATCGATGGAAATACGGATGTTACGAGAGGTGGTTGGCCATGATTTGATATAAATGGAGGATATAGGAATCCTGCAGACTGCTGAATCCCACCTTCCCCGCCACAAGATATCTATTCATCGATCTATCATCCATTTATCTTCTGTATTTACCGTAACCATCCAACATCTACAATCATGGCCAAAAGTTTTGAGCGTAACCCAATGTTTGGTTTCCACAAAATTTGACTTTTCAGTTTTTATCGCGACAATTTGCTTTAACTTTAGACTGTAGTGAAGAAAGATCAGATGAATTGAAGAAAATTGCAAAGTCATTCCTTGACAGGGGTGTAATAGTCGTAGAGGGTGCGTCCACAATCTGGGCCCCTGCTGGAGGGGAACCCGCTGACACCGGCACCAATTTCACCTGGATGTGCATCCCTGGACGCCCATTCAGCTGAAATGTATTGTGACGCAGAAACCCACACTGTAATACATGCTGCCAGCCAGAGGTTAGCAACAGATTCTTGGTGACGGGCGGTGCAGGGCAGTGACGTCATGGGCTGCCCGTGGCGGCACAATGAAGTTAGCTGCCGGCTTCTGCACTGGCCATAGAGGAGGACGCTGGACATCATGGGAGCTGGGATGGACATTATACCAGGAAGGGGCCCAGGATAGATGGACATTGTTCCAGGAAGGGGCCCAGGATGGATGGACATTGTACCAGGAAGGAGCCCAGGATGGATGGACATTTTACCAGGATGGGGGACATTGTTATAGGATGAAGGACATTATTAATGGAAGGGCCCAGGACAGGGGACATTACTCCTGGAATTTGCACAGGATTGGGGACATTATTATAGGAAGGGGCCAGGTAAGGGAATTATTGTGGGAAAGAACTAGAATGGAGGACATTATAATATAGGGGGGTGAACACACGTGTCTTTATAGGATCTAAAATGCTGCAAGGGCCCATGCATCTGACCAACATGTAGGTGGGGGTCCAGATCCAAATTTTGCACCTGGACCCTTCGGACTGTAGTTACATCAATGTTCCTTTCCTTGAAAATGAACTTAATCGTAAACAAAATCACTCTGTTACGCTGATTATCATTGTCTTCTTCTATTAACTATTGTTACCTCCAAGAAAACACCTGCTGTCAGCATTGCTTTGAATCGAAAGGGCTTTACAGGCAAGGACATTGCTGCTTGTAAGATTTCCCCTAAATCAACCATTTTTCGAATCATCACGAACTCCAAAAAATAGATTTAGTTATTTGGAAGAAGGCTTCAAGGAGGCCAAGAAAGTCTTGAAAGTGCCAGGATCGTCTCCTTAAGAGGATTCAGCTTTGGAAACGTTTCAACACCAGTGCAGAGCTTGCTCTGGAATGGCAGCAGGCAGGAGTCAGTGCATCTGCATGCACAGTAAGGCGCAGGCTTTTGCCAGAGCAAAGGGCAGAAGTCTGAAGAAATAAGGGTTAAATTGAGTCTTTACAGAAAGTATAAAAATGTTTTAAATGTTATAATTGTATTTCATTAACCAGAAAAACATCCGACTAAAACCATCAAAAAACACTGAAGCAGCATAATATGAAAGCTAAAATTTGCGTCAGTCTCCAAACGTTTGGTGACACCTGCACAGTATCGTTGTACATTACATATAACAGACCAGGACCTTTTCATGGTGCCATTACCTAAAGTTACTGCTTATAAAATACCTTCTCCCATCTCAGAAAACGGCATCTGACCCGAGACCTCCGGAGGCATTTGGGAGAAATATCTCTGGGCTTTTCCGAATCAATTGGTTGAACTTTTTATCTTAAATGACATCCATTATTAGATAGTCCGAGCGTCAGATAAGAGCAGAATTACGAAGGGTACAAACTCCCACCTGTCCTGCGCAGATCAATCAGACTTCCCTGGCTTTGCCCTCTGTTGCGCCGGCTGAACTTTGAGACGTGCACGTTTATTTAGCGATTATAATTAACCCACAACGAGTTGCTATCGATCTGCTGTGAATGTGCCATGGCCCCGGGCTAATAAATACACAGGGATCTGTATTGATCGGACAAAGTGTGCAGATAACCTCTTCCCTACCTGGAAACACCAAATGCAGCGCTAATACCATATCCATAGATGTACGTGGAAGGAAATGGCGGCCAATTCAGAAATGGGTAAAAATGGGGAAAAAAGAGAAAAATTACACACACACACACACACACACACACACACACACACACACACACACACACACACACACACACACACACACACACCATGGCTGAAAGTATTGGCACCTTTGAAATTGTTCCAGAAAATGAAGAATTTCTCCCAGAAAATTATTTACACATGTTTATTTCCTTTGTGTGTATAAAACAAACTGAAAAAGACAAAATCGGACAAAATTTTACATAAAACCCGCAAAAATGGGCTCCAAACTGCTCCAATTTTAAGATTTCTCCACAGATGTTCAATGAGATTTAGAGCTGAACTCATTACTGGCCACTTCAGAACTCTCCAGCGCTTTGTTTCATAACCTAGTACGCAAACCCAGCTTCCTGACTCTGGGCACTACATTGTGACCCTAAACCCTTTGCTAATCCTCAGATTTCATAACTGCCACACAGCCAAGGCACCCAGTGCCAGAGGAAGCAAAATAACCCTAAAACATCTTTGAACCTCCACCATATTTGACTGTAGGTACTGTGTTCTTTTCTTGGTAGGCCTCATTCTGCTTTCAGTAATCAGTAAAATGATGTGCTTTACCAAAAAGCTGTATCTTGGTCTCATCTGTCCACAAGACCCTTTCCCAGAAGGATTTTTGCTCACTCACATACATTTTGGCAAACTGCTGTCTAGCTTTTTTCATGTCTATGTGTCAGCAGTGGGGTCCTCCTAAGTCTCCCACCATAGCGTTTCATTTCATTCACATGTGAACGGATAGTTCGTGCAGACACTGATGCACCCTGAGCCTGCAGGACAGCTGGAATTTCTTTGGACCTTGATTGGGACTGCTTATCCACCATCCGGACTATCCTGCATTGCAATCTTTCATCAATTTTTCTCTGCCATCCATGTCCAGGGTGATTAGTTACAGTGCCATGGGTTGTAAACTCCTTGATTATGTTATCCACCGTGGACAAAGAAACAAGATCTCTGGAGACGGACTTATATCCTTGAGATTGTTGATATTTTTCAGTTCTCTTCTTTCTGTTCTCCATGCTTAGTGCGGCACACAGACACACAATGCAAAGCTTGAGTCAAGTTCTTCCATTTTTATCTGGTTTCAGATGTGATTTTCATATTGCCCACACCTGTTACTTGCCACAGGTGAGACTGAACGAGCACCACATGCTCCAAAAGTTGTTTACCCGCAATTTTGGAAAGGTACCAACCCATTTATCCACTCCATTTTTGGGGTTTTGTGTGAAATTATGTTCAATGTGCCTTTTTCTACTCAGTTTTTGTGATATTCCAATACACACTAAGGAAATAAACATGTGTATCATGGGCGTCCTCAGATGCACATTCAGCTGAAATGTTTTGCCGTGCAGAGAACCATTGGCAAACTACACAATAATACACACTGCCGGCCATTCAGAGGCTGGCAGCAGATGTCGGCTTGCCAGTGACTGGTGGCGCATGGCAGTGACATCATGCGCCGCCCATGCACATTGAAGTCGGCTGCCGTCTTCTGCATTGGGTATAGAGGAGGACGCCGCATGTCATGGGAGCGGGAGAAGGCGAGCGTCATTGTTTAATGCTTCTTTTTAAAATGTGCTGAAGAAAGGAAGGGGCCAGGATGGGGGGGCATTATAGAAAGATAGGGGAAATGTATACTAGGAAGATGCCTAGGATGTGGGGGGGGGGGTATATCTACCAGGAAGGGGCCTAGGATGGGGAGTACTATACTAGGAGAGGACCTAGGATGGGGGCATTATAGGAAGATGGGGGATATTTATACCAAGTAGGGGCCAGGATGGGGGTAGTATACTAGGAAGGGGCCATGATGAGGGGCCATGATGAGGGGCATTGTAGGAAGTTGGGGGAAATGTATACCAGGAAGATGCCTAGGATGTGGGGGGGGCATATCTACCAAGAAGGGGCCTAGGATGGGGTCATTATAGGAAGATGGGGGATATATATACCAGGAAGGGGCCTAGGATGGGGAGTACTATACTAGGAAGGGGCCTAGGATGGGGAGTACTATACTAGGAAGGGTCCTAGGATGGGGGCATTATAAGAAGATGGGGGATATATACCAGGAACGGGCCTAGGATGGGGAGTACTATACTAGGAAGGGGCTTAGGATGGGGAGTACTATACTAGGAAGGAGCCTAGGATGGGGAGTACTATACTAGGAAGGGGCCTAGGATGGGGGCATTATAGGAAGATGGGGGATATATATACCAGGAACGGGTCTAGGATGGGGACAATATAGGAAGATTTTGTACATAAACAGAATGAGAATAAGAGAACTAATTGAAATTGTGGTGCACATAAATTTCCTTTAAAATGCCTTCATTAATATTAATTTCCAAAAAAACACCTACCCAGTGCAAAGAAATAGTCAATAACTATAATAAACATACACCAACAATACACTACAATGTCCCTGCAATAGGCCTGATTTGCTTCTGCCTAGTTGTGGAGGTTGGCACACTATAATACAATTTTTTGGCCCCCACTCTACGAGGACTGTCCCTCACTTCCCCATTCATTCCCTATTAATATAGGTGTGAATACAATCTCCAAGAAATGAAGAATAGAGGAGAGAAAATACTATTGCACAAGCTCATATACCGTTCTCTAAGCAGGTATCATGTATGAAGATATTCCAAAGAACTATCAGTAAATCATTTCAAAATGCCAAATCATACGTCCCCTAGCATTGGATATAGTTATTGGATGTATATAGCCGCCCCATTTCCAACCTCTCTGAGGAAGAAAGCGTCTTTAGATAGACTGGAAAAAAATGGGGATATTATAATTAAGGCTTCAGATAAAG
This sequence comes from Ranitomeya variabilis, assembly GCF_051348905.1. NCBI lineage: Eukaryota > Metazoa > Chordata > Amphibia > Anura > Dendrobatidae > Ranitomeya > Ranitomeya variabilis. The sequence continues at coordinate 1,086,726,854 of NC_135233.1, forward strand.
GCGGTAATCTAGTGCTGATGGCCCATCAAGGTTATTGTGAGATGTGTTATTCCTTATGGCAGGAACGTGACACGTATGAGGTGTTAAAGGGGGGTCCTACTTCGGACTATAAGGCCGGCGTCACACTTGGCGTAAGACAATATGCCACGTATTATACGTCCGTACTACGGCCGTAATACGGAGAAATGTTCCCAAAATAGTGATCCGTAGTCAGGGTGTGTCAGCGTATTTTGCACATGGCATCCTCCGTATGTAATCCGTATGGCATCCGTACTGCGAGATTTTCGCGCAGGCTTGCAAAACCGACATCTAATGGATTTATGTGCTCAAATGTTCATTAAAACATATATACAGTATATATATATATATGTCATTGAGACACATATATATATAGTCTGTATTTATATTTACTTCAGCGCGATATCTGTGAACAGCCGGTAATTCAATTGCCGGCTTTTCATTTCTCACGCCTAAACCCGACATGATATGAGACATGATTACATACAGTAAACCATCTCATATCCCCTTTTTTTTGCATATTCCACACTACTAATGTTAGTAGTGTGTATGTGCAAAATTTGGGCGCTGTAGCTGCTAAAATAAAGGGTTAAATGGCGGAAAAAATTGGCATGGGCCCCGCGCAATTTTCTCCGCCAGAGCGGTAAAGCCAGTGACTGAGGGCAGATATTAATAGCCAGGAGAGGGTCCATGGTTATTGGCCCCCCCCCGTGGCTAAAAACATCTGCCCCCAGCCACCCCAGAAAAGGCACATCTGGAAGATGCACCTATTCTGGCAGTTGGCCACTCTCTTCCCACTCCCGTGTAGCGGTGGGATATGGGGTAATGAAGGGTTAATGTCACCTTGCTATTGTAAGGTGACATTAAGCCAGATTAATAATGGAGAGGCGTCAATTATGTCACCTATCCATTATTAATCCAATTGTCTGAAAGGGTTAAAAACACACACACACATGATTTAAAAGTATTTTAATGAAATAAACACAGCGGTTGTTTTAATAATTTATTGCTCTCTCAATCCATTTGCAAACCCTCGCTTGGCAAAACAATAAACGCACAAGATACATACCCTCAGCTGAACCGTCACGTCCCACGAGGTAATCCATCTGAAGGGATTAAAATATTTTACAGGCAGGAGCCCTGCAAATGCAGCGGTGTGCTCGTGCTTGTAATTCCCCGGCGAATGAATGAAATGTAGGTCAATGACCTATAGTTACCTTCAGTCGTGGTGATGCGCCCCCTGGTGGATGTCCTCATATGACCTGGAGCGTGGGAAAAAGTTCCCAGGCTGCAGTTCATGAGAACATCCAGCAGGGGCGCATCACCGCGACTCAATGTAAGTACAGATCACTGCTTTCCTTTCAGCACCCGGGGATTACAGGCACGAGCGAGTGGTTTATCGCAGCTCCTGCCTGTAATATTAGTTAACCCCTTCAGATGGATTACCTCGTGGGACGTGATAGGACATCAGAAGGTATGTATATTGTGTGTTTATTATTTTGCCAAGCGAGGGTGTTGCTGATGGATTGAGAGAGCAATAAATTATTAAAACAACCTGTTTGTTTCTTTCATTAAAATACTTTTTAATAATGTGTGTGTGTGTTTTTTAACCCTTTCAAACAATTGGATTAATAATGGATAGGTGACATAATTGACGCCTCTCCATTATTAATCTGTCTTAATGTCACCTTACAATAGCAAGGTGGCATTAACCCTTCATTACCCCATATCCCACAGCTACACGGGAGTGGGAAGAGAGTGGCCAAGTGCCATTATAGGCGCATCTTCCAGATGTGCCTTTTCTGGGGTGGCTGGGGGCAGATGTTTGTAGCCGGGGGGGGGGGGCAATAACCATGGACCCTCTCCTGGCTATTAATATCTGCCCTCAGTCACTGGCTTTACCGCTCTGGCGGAGAAAATTGCGCGGGAGCCCACGCCAATTTTTTCCTCCATTTAACCCTTTATTTTAGCAGCTACAGCGCTGAAATTTTGCACATACACACTACTAACATTAGTAGTGTGGAATATGCAAAAAAAATGGGGATATGAGATGGTTTACTGTATGTAATCATGTCTCATATCCTGTCGGGTTTAGGCAGGAGAAATTAAAAGCCGGCAATTGAATTACCGACTTTTCACTAACACCGCTGCGTATTTCTCGCAAGTCACACTGCTGGTCCGTGTGGAATCCGTATTTTTCTCGCACCCATAGACTTTCATTGGCGATTTTTTTGCGCAATACGCTGACAAACGCAGCATGCTGCGATTTTGTACGGCCGTAGAAAGCCGTATAATACGGATTTGTAATTTACGGCTGATAGGACTAGACCCATTGAGAATCATTGTGCCGTATGTTATGCGAGTTTTACGGACGTAGTTTCTGCGCTCTTACGTCCGTAAAACTCGCAAGTGTGACGCCGGCCTAAAAGGGATTTGGCCAATATCTTGGACAAGGCAAAAGATGGTGGATATGTATACCATGAAGGGGTCTAGAATGTGGGGGATACTATACTAGGAAGGAGCCAGGATGGGGGGCATTATAGGAAGATGGGGGATATATATCAGGAAGGGGCCTAGGATGTGGGGGATACTATATTAGGAAGGTACGAGGATGGGGAGCATTATAGGATCATGGGGGATATCTATACCAGGAAGGGGCCTAGGATGTGAGAATACTATACTAGGAAGGGGCCAGGATGGGGGGCATTATAGGAAGATGGGGGATATGTATACTAGGAGGAGGCCTAGGATGGGGAGTACTATACTAGGAAGGGGCCTAGGATGGGGGGGTACTGTACTAGAAAGAGGCCTAGGATGGGAGCATTATAGGAAGCTGGGGATATATACTGTATATATATATATATATATATATATATATATATATATATATATATATATATACCAGGAAGAGGCTTAGAATGGGGGGCAAATCTCCAAGGAAGGGGCCTAGAATGGGGGTACTATACTAGGAAGAGACCCAGAATCGTTGCGTTGATCTAGGGAACTAGTCTGACTGCCGTATGTGGAGTCGGGAAGGAATTTTTTTCCCCATGGTGGAGTTACTCTTTGCCACATGGGTTTTTTTGCCTTCCCCTGGATCAACATGTTAGGGCATGTTAGGTTAGGCTATGGGTTGAACTAGATGGACTTAAAGTCTTCCTTCAATCTTAATAACTATGTTACTATGAAGTATCGGAAACATTTTTACAGCACGAGGCCCAGGATGGGGGCATATATACTAGGATGGGGGACATATATCAGGAAGGGGTCCAGGATAGGGGACATTATACCTGAAACCGGCCCAGGGTGGGGGACATTATACCCAGAATGGGCCCAGGATCTGACACCTTGTTGTAGCATAGAGCCCAGGGTCCTGTGGAAATCTCAGCACCTCCCAGTCAGATAGATCAACCAAGCTGTCAATCAAAGTACTGACAATTCAGCATGCCCCAGCACAGGATAAGATGACAGAGCCGTCCAGCACTGAGTCCCAGACCTTCTAAGCAGAGGAGTCGTGACAACCAGGATTCTGGACATTATTACAGAAAGGTGCCAGGATGGAGGACATTATTACAAGAGGGAGGGGGACACAAATTATAGAATCTAGAACACTACAAGAGCTCATAGGTCTACATTTCTTATGGGGACCCCATCGGACTTTAGTTACACCACTGACCCCAACAGAGACCTGAAGGACACTATTTTGGCCACCGCCGGGCAAATGGATCTTTCACGGTTTATAGAATTTTGCACTTTGCTACTGAATTGTCGTTCTCTGAGCAAGTAATTTCCTGGGATTATCGCTGGTTTATGGCCCGGGGCATTGATAAAACACTATGCGATATGGATGTACAGTCCGTGATTGTAGAGGAAGGAGGATACATTGGTGAAGCTGCGATCGCCATGAGCGGCTGTGGGAACCTGGAGGCCTGCGGAGGTCAGCAGATCCCCGGATTATATAATGATATCACAGATAATGACTGCGCGTAGAAATGATACCATGAAGTCAATGCGACGGGCCGGGCTGGGAGATAGACGATGACAAGTTTGAAGGCTTTTCTTTTGAATTTAAATGTATGGATTTGGGGGTAAAAATCCTTTTATTTTTGCAATTGGGTTTTATTGAAAACTTGCACCATTTGCTGCAGAATGAGCTCACTGAGAATCCGTCAACGTAAGAGGTTGTAACTCTTTTATCCGTCTTTTCTGAGCTGATTTGTGACAACGAACCACATCAAAGTTGAGCTGAACTTACACGTAAATCTGTATGTATGGTGCCAAAGTATCAGGTATATATGAAAACACTGCAGGGGGAACTGGAATACATTTATACCAAATTTCTGATTAATAAACTAAAAACATCCGGAATCACTGACCCTGCCCACAATGGTGAACATAAAAAAAAAAAATCAGTCACACACATAAAATAGATTTTTAAAAAGGAAAGATGCTAATGAAAAACAGCAAACAAAATAAAGGTGCAAATACTAAATTACACCAAATTCTGGCGCCTTTAGCTTAATAAATCTCCCCCCATTCAAGTTACTAGGCACCCAAACAAAAAGAATTCTAGTGGTTCCGTTCTGAGAAAGCAATGTTCAAAAGAATGAAAATTTGCATTTCTATATGAAAACCATTTGTTCAGCCATCTTTTAATTATGAATAATAATATTAATAACAACACCAATAATCTATTCATATTCCGCAGAGCTTTATAGACATTGTTTCAAGGGTCTGAAGACGAAAAGTAGTTAAAAGACGCAAACGGGGTTTTTCTAGATTTTACAAAACAGAGGGTGTCCTTTTTGACCGTTTTGGCTTGGAAAAAAAAACCCGCTAGTGATTTCTTCACTGTTAAATGGAGTTAAAAAAAAAAAAATAACATAGAAAATAACAGTAAAAAAGAACAAGAAAAAGTAACAGAACTGGCTAAAAATATAGCAAATGCTAAAAAGTGACTCTTCTGCGAAAAGAACGCCAGTGGAGCGCATTCCTGAAGTGGGTTCATCGTGAAAAAGGTGTTGTGTGCACACGCACCAAACTTGGCTTTGGATCGTTTCTGTAGAACACGTAGGACAAATATTGGAAAGTTTTATGAAGTTGACGTCCGTCGTTGGGCTTGTTTTCACCCGTGATGACAAAGTGATACCATTTCAGGATCCATTTTAAGTCCTATATGTGACGTTTCACTGTCCGTTTTGGCAAAACCTCTGGTGGCAAGTCTGATGCCAACCGACACAAAACTGCCCCAAGACAAGAAAATAAGACTATCTGTCCGGACATGTCCTCCCCAATTCTTTTTTGCCTTGGGTGACCTTACCAAGTATTATACCAACTCTCACTGCCAAAGAAGTTGTCACAAAACCAGACAATACCCCACCCCTCTCTAAACTTTTTTGGAAATCACAAGTTTTAATTTCATGTGATGAATGAATTGGAACCCAGGGTTTCTGTTTGCCATGTTGCTGCATTGAATGAGGTCTTCTTTGAAGACCACCACCACCTGATTGCAAAGTCAAGTAAGAAACCCTCATTAAAAGCCAAAATGTTGATTTACTCCCGACTCCTGCACCACCCACCACATTGACTCCATTCTCTTGCAAATGGTCCTGGTTTAGCATAATTAGATTTAGCTGGAATTGTTTGTGGATTCCAACAATACACAACAATTATCCAAACTGCCCGAGACGGCCTCTTCATTCTTGACCCCCAGTAGAAGAAAGACCTTGATAGACACCACAGTAGACTTGAACTGATAGCATCTCTAAGTCAGACACTTTTACGCCCCATTAAGCCCCAAGTGGCCAGAATAAAAAACGATGACTCAAAAGCCATAATCAAGTACTATTGTTAAAATGGCCCAAGACACGGACCTGGCCTAAAGTCATCCTTTAGGTGGAAGGAGGCCAAACCGGAAAAAATTGCCCAACTATCTAAATTTGTATGTGGGTGTCTAGAAAGAAGACTTGGGCGTGTTAGATTCCGACACACCCAATCGTACAGAGATAAGCCACCACCAGAGGTACCGGCCCCTCCAAATTAAACATAAGCCACCACCAGAGGTACCGGCCCCTCCAAATTAAACATAAGCCACCACCAGAGGCACCGGCCCCTCCAAATTAAACATAAGCCACCACCAGAGGCACCGGCCCCTCCAAATTAAACATGAGTATATGGTGGAGCCAGGAGGAATAGTGTTTTCAGCCAACAGTTAAGTAAAGGGTCAGACATATTACGTTTTTCTCCATCTGTTGGATATTTTATCTCAAGCCCTAAAAAAATAAATGGATTTAAGAGATTTCAATGAAACCTCTGATGGAGCCATTGAGTAGCGCGAAACAGCAGAAGGCCAGAAAGGAAAAAAATAAAAAATAATAATAATAATAATAATAATAATAATGAATGAATATCTGAATGATGCTTTTCAGGGATTCAGACAGAAAACTCATCAAAAGGGCTAAAGAGCAAAATAAGTGATCTCTTAAGTGTATGGGTATTTTTTTTTTACTATTGACTCTTCATATAGTAACATATAAAAGGTAGTAATTTAAAAAAAAAAAGAAAAAAGGTTATTTTTCTCTCTTTTTTTTACAATTATCTACAATAACGAAGGTATAAATAAAATAAAAAAAAATATATGTATATTTATATTAGACAATTATAAAGAAATAAATATTTGTAAAACAGAATAAAAACAATAAAAAATGCACAAAAATATTATCTAACAACACAATAAATCACTCTATAATAGTTATATAAAAGGCTGTATCTATAGCATAGAGGAAGATTTGTCTGGGACATTATTATTATTATTATTATTATTTTTGCTTTCTCATCATTTAGTTTTGCACACTGCTAGAAATGAAATATAAAGATATGCAAGTTACTAAATCTCATGCAATAAAAACATCCGCAAAGTAGGTGCAAAACATAGCGCATCCGTTAGCAAAAGACCAACAAGAGTCACATGAATGGTTAAAATCAAATAGCCGCAAGAAAAGAAAATGTATTTATTTTTTAGGATATATTATTATTTTAGTTTTTTATTACGGAGGTTTTAAAATCAGTAAAAAAATATATCTAAAATATAAAATCTCAGAAATTAATATATAAAAAATACCAGATTACAATATGCATGTAAAAAATATTAAATGGTTATAATGTTTTAAAATGGTATCCTTTTGTGTAAAAAATAAATAAATAAATCAGGCTTTTAAAATTCCAGACAAAAAGTGTAGAAAAAAAAATACTAAATCTTAGTATTCAACGTAGAAAGTTTCCTAAAAAATAAAATGAAATAAATTGTATATATATATATATATATACACACACACACCTGTATATACATGTATAATTTTTTTTTTTACTAAACATACATTTTTTTTTTTACTTTAGTTTTTTTTTCCCCTGGGATTGTGCAGCCATGCAGTTAAAAAAAAAAAAATTTCTTGGATTTTATGATTATTTTTATCTTTTCTGAAACTTTTCATATTTTTATTTTGAATACTGTGATTTTAAAAACCTGTTTGTTTTTAGAAAAAAAATGATAAAATTTTTAGACCCGAACTAAAAAAAATTAAAAAATAAATAAATATAAATATATAAATATATATATATATATATATATATATATATATATATATATATATATATATATATATATATATATATATATATTTCTGAGATTTTATATTTTATTTTTTTTTTTTACTGATTTTAAAACTTCCAGGATTTTATATAAATATAATATGTAAAATATAAAAAAATATATTAAATCCAAGAAGAAAAAAAGTACATTTGACCCAGCAATGAAATCCTAAAAAGCTTAAGGAAGATAAGACGATAATGGGAACTCCTTCGTACACATCCTGTTCATTTATCTGCAATATGGGTGTAAATGATGGGAAAATAAATATGGGGAGTTAATAATCTAACGTAAAAGGGGAAATCGGCTTAAAAAAACAGGAACAGCGAAATCCGCAAAAGTCCGTCCTAGTAAAAATCGATGAGGCCGTGCGCCCGTCACTGCATTACGGCTTCATTTCCTAAGGCGCAGTAATAGGGCACCCATAGAAGTGCATGGAGACTTTGAATATGAACATTTTTGTGTATTTTTTTGTGACTGCTACAATAGTAACCTGAACAGGATTAATAAAGAACGCAAACTTTATAGATACAAGTGGTAACTATGGGTTTTCCTGATTGGGGGACCTATAAACCAATGGCCAGTTGTGGCAGATTGATCTTATTTGATTATTTGCAGCATTGTATAAGGTGTTGTGGATTTGTGTTAATAAAGAGCTTTATAGTTATTATTATTATTATTATTATTGTCCTTGTGGTTATTTTATACCGGAATAGGCTGCAGTAACAGGTAATGGCAGATAGGTGGCGCTGTTGTAGCTGTCAGATCCTCTCTAAATGGTGAGAATATTTTTATTCCATAAGTAGAAACTTATTAAAGGGATTGCTCCAAAAATGCAAGTCAACGCCTATCCTCCGCCGGGACCCCCAATGATCCTGAGATTAGGGATCTGGAGACCCTCCTCTGACTAGAGCTATGGTCAAAAAAGGTTGTAACAGTTGTAAATCTCTGCCAACAGAGAGAGACCCTTCCTCACTTTGCAGGTCTCTTCAAGATGAGCCAATAATTACAAGCCGAACCTTAAAAAATAAAAAATTCCTCTAAGATCTGGGATCCTCTATAGTCTTCCCTATGCAGGAAGTAAGTGTTCAATTTAACTGCAGCGCCCCCACAGGGGAAATGAAGCATTACACCAAGCTCAGAAAATGAATGCAGAGGCAGTGACTCTGGAGGACCCATCTAGACTTGCACAAGATCCATCGTCCTACAGATCGCTCATCCATTAAGTTGCCATTGCTCGAGATCGAGCCAAAAACCCTTATACAATAAATAAATCAGACATGAAGCCCCAATAGTGGTACGTCTGCTTTCCATGGAATATGTAGAATTTACGGTGAGTATTTATAAAAGTCCAAACACAATAAAAAGGATTATTTTGTCGTCAAATTTCACATGGAGAAAGGTAAGCACAGCACTGTATCTGGGAGAAATGGAGCTAATATAACAGGGAATAAGTCTGTGCTATGTGAACGAGCCCCAAGAGATGTATCTATTAAGACTCCACATTAAGAAATACCCCAGTACTAATTAAGAATTCCCTAATAGACTTAATAAAAAAATCATTTTCTTTTAAACCAGACACCCCCTTTAAGAAAGTAATAAATTATTATTATTTTTAGATTTGAGTCAGATATAGAGATAATAGATACATACATGGATGGATGGATAGATAATATAAAAGGATAGATAGATAAATAGATAGATAGATACTAGATGATAGATATATAATAGATGATAGATAAATAGATAATAAATAGATAGATATATAATAGATAGATAGATGATAGATATTGGATAGATAATAGATAATAGATAAATAGATAATAAATAGATAGATAGATGACAATAGATAGATGATAGATATTGCATAGATAATAGATAGATAATAAATAGATAGATAATAGATGATTGATAGATAATAGATAGATGAGATAAATAGATAATAAATAGATAGATAATAGATGATAGATATTGGATAGATAGATAGATAGATAGATAGATAGATAGATAGATAGATAATAGATAGATAATAGATGATAGATATATAATAGATGATAGATAAATAGATAATACATAGATAGATATATAATAGATAGATAGATGATAGATATTGGATAGATAATAGATAATAGATAAATAGATAGATAGATGACAATAGATAGATGATAGATATTGCATAGATAATAGATAGATAATAAATAGATAGATAATAGATGATTGATAGATAATAGATAGATGAGATAAATAGATAATAAATAGATAGATAATAGATGATAGATATTGGATAGATAATAGATAGATAGATAGATAGATAGATAGATAGATAGATAATAGATAGATAATAGATGATAGATATATAATAGATGATAGATAAATAGATAATAAATAGATAGATATATAATAGATAGATGATAGATATTGGATAGATAATAGATAGATAGATAGATAGATAGATAATAGATAGATAATAGATGATAGATATATAATAGATGATAGATAAATAGATAATAAATAGATAGATATATAATAGATAGATGATAGATATTGGATAGATAATAGATAGATAGATAGATAGATAGATAGATAGATAGATAGATAGATAATAGATAGATATTGGATAGATAATACATAGATAATAGATAGATATTAGTGATGAGCGATAGATATATAATAGATGATAAATAGATATATATATAATAGATGATAATATAAAGGATAGATAGATAAGTAGATAGATAATAGATAGATATATAATAGATGATAGGTAGATAATAGATAAGCCATATTTGATAGAGATAATAAATATTTCCAGCTCCCAGTCAGATTGTTATATGTCTGTAACTCTCTTGCCAACAATGGAGCTGCTGGGGCTTTTTCATGTCTTACATCATGTATTACATTATTTACATAAAGGGGGATAAACTTTCACTTAGATCTTTGTACAAACTCAGCTCATGCACAGAACCAGTGTACAGAGGCCAGCCTGTGATTTATACAACATACATATACATTGTGCGGAGAGAGAGATAAATAGAGAGAATTTCTATAGAATATATTGAATAGGAAAATGTCAAATGCAAAAATACCAGAACATTATCACAGGCCTCCTGTATAATCTGTATCTGTATTACAGCCACTTTAGCTTCTTAAAATATCCAATATGCCAATAATTCTTCTATGTCATTTATGTATAGAATGCCTAAAAAATGTAAAATTGCTAAGTCGGTACATAACAAAGTTTAGGGTTTTGCTCAACAACAAATTCCTTATCTGCAAAACGTAAATGAGAATATTTCATCTGTTTCAGATACATTCTATTAACATGGATCTATGTAGAAAGATACATGTTTGTATGGTGTATAATACACACATCATTATTCATATACATATAGTGAGTGTGTTATAATGTACGGTATATATTCTCTCTCATATTACAGATTAATTTATTCTAAAGTTATAATCTAAAATAAGATATATTAGTAAAATAAATAGAATTTGTTGCATGACATGTTACAAGATGGATATTAAAGATACATAAACTACTTGTCTGTAGTCTGTACGATCCTCTTTATAGATACATATAGATAATAGATGGATAAATAATAGATATATAATAGATAGATAGATCATAAATAAATAATAGATATATAATAGATAGATAATAAATAATAGAAAATAGATAGATAGATAGATAGATAGATAGATAGATAGATGATAAATAGATAATAGATAGATAGATAATAAATAAATAATAGATAGAAGATAAATAATAGATAGATATTACGTGAACAGAGGTGATAGATTCAGTAAATTGATATCATCTATAGGCAGGCTATAACATGAATAGTGCATAGATAAAATGTAATTTAACATTAGGATATTAGATGGCAGACAAATGATAGACATGATAAAATCCAGATATTAATTACAGATGAGATCTATATTAGTTTGTAGATGGGAGAGAGCTCTATAGATAAATGATAGATATTAGGTATTTAATTCTAAGTATTGGATACATTACTATTTGGGGCTGAGCCATACACACGGTGTAAGGAGAGTGGGGTCTTACCTATGTTGGGGTGTCTGGGGGTCCCGGGTCCCCCTCTGTTCTGCAGGTTGTGCAGCATGGAGCTGTCGAACGGAGCAGTAGTCCAAGCAGAGCCCATGTCCTGGGCGACATAGGCCGGGTAGGGGCTGGAGTAGGCGGCCCCCAGCCCCCGGCCATACTGCTCCCTGCCGTTGGTGGTGATGGCCAGGGGGCCGCTGTAGGAGACCTCTCTGGAGGAGGCTGCGCTGATGGGGGGGCTGGAGGAGAAGGCGAAGCGGGGGGACACGGGCTGGTGCGGGGCGCTGGGGGGGTAGCTCTCCGCCTGCGCCCACATGTTGTGCCCCGGGCTCCCCTGCTGAGTGTGGCCCCCGGACTGCAGGTACGGGAGGCTGGGGATCATGGAGGACACCCTGCTGCTGGGCACGTACACCGGGGAGGTGGCGGCAGTGCTGTGCATGAAGCCCCCAGCCCCCTCATAGGCCGGGGGGCCGTGGTTAGCAGGCATGGCCAGGCTCTGGTACATCCTCCCCGACCGCGCCGACCTCCCGTCTCCAATGTGTCCCTGCGGTTCCTGAGGTTCTTGGAGGGTCCTGCGGTTCCTGAGGTTCCTGCGGTTCCTGAGGTTCCACCTGGCCCAGCGATCAGCAGCGATCAGCAGCAGCGCAGGAGGTCACCTCCCGGCAGCGCCTCCATCCTCCGGGTGACAGTGAGCAGAGCCTCCCCCGGCCGGGGATTTATACCGGACACCTGCAGAGAGGAGACAGCAGTCAGCAGGGCGGGGGCTCTGCAGGTGACAGACACCACGGCGGGGGCTCCAGGACCACCCCCAACACCAACACACAACTAATCACATCAGACCCCAAATACAATCCCATTAACTAATGAGTAAACACACACAGGGCTGCCATGGTGGGGGGCAATTAGCACCAACGTGCAGAGAAAAGACCCCAGCCAGGGCAACAACATGTGCAGGACAGCAAAGGGTTACAATAGGAGGAACAGAATAATAGGAAGAATAATAATAATATAATAAATAGTAATGCAACAGCGATGGAATAATAATAATACTATTATTATATTGTGTTATTATTTATTATTATATTAATAATAATACAATATAATACTACAGAAATATAATAATGCTACAATATAATAATAATAGTAATGCAACAGATATGAAATAATAATACAACATAATAATACAGACATATAATAATAACACAATATAATAATAGTAATGCAACAGCTATATCATAATAATAATGATACATAATAATAAACCACAATATAATAATAACAATAAAAAATAATAATAAAATATAATAATAGTAATGCAACAGCTTTATAATACTAAAATATTATAATAATACAATATAATAATAGTAATACTGCAGTGATATAATAATAATAATAATAATAATAATAATAATAATAATAATAAACCGTGATATAATAATAATAATACAAATAATAATAAAAATAATAGTAATGCAGCAATATAATGATGATAATAATAATAATAACAACGCAACAGCGCTATAACAAATAACCATTATTATAGCACTGTTGCTTTGTTAATATTATTATATTAATGCAACTAAAAATCAATAATCCTAAAGAATAATAATATTCTAACATTATACATTATAGCATAAATAATAAATGTATGACATAACTAAACTTAATAGTTACAAATATATTACTACTCTTCAATAAATATCACTAATAACTATATTAATATATGAATATTACATAACAGAATACTTGTAACAAATGATATTCACATTTTCATAGTAATTAATATATTGCTACTACTGAGGAATTTCTGGTTATACTAAAATATAATTATGTTATTTTACTCCTTTTAAATTCCTTTCATAGTGGTAATATTATTATTTTTATTATTAATAATACCACTCTCAAAATAAATGGTAAAGGAATAAGATAAATTACATTATTATTATCATCGGTACCATTGTTATTATTTAGCTTATTAATTTAAAATTCCTTTTACAATGGTAGCAACATTAAAACCACTCTGAAAGAAATTTTAAAGGATTAAACTAAATGCTAAATATTATTAATGATAGCATTATTAATAATATTATTTATTTTATTCCTTTAGAATTGGTTTCACAATGGTTGTAATATTAATAACAATCTAAAAGGAATTTTAAAGGAATCTAATAATTATGCCAATAATGATAATAATATTTTGTCTTTATTTTAATCCTTTAAAATTCCTTTCAGAGTGGTATTATTATTATTATTACTCCCCTTGTAAAAGGTATTTTGAAGGAAAAACATAAATAAAAAAAAAAAGTAATTTTAGTTGTATTACAATAAAGTAATGCTGAGTTCAGTATATGGCAAAATGCATTTTGATTAATTCAAAGTGTGTAAGAGTTTTCTGTTAATAGTAAAAGTTTACATCAGGACTAGTAATAAAATCAGAAAACAGCAATTATATTTTTATTATTAATGTGTACGAATTTAGAAATATAAAAATAATATCACCAATATTAGACAAATGAATAAATATATATATATGTGTGTGTGTGTATGTGTGTGTATGTATATATGTATATGTATGTATGTATATATGTATGTATGTGTGTGTAATATAATATATATTATATATAGGTGTGCATATATATATATATATATATATATATATATATATATATATATATATATATATATATATACACATAATTTTTATTTATTTTTAAAATACAAAGTATAAATCTACATGTAATGGGTGGTAGTTATAGGGTTGTTGCAGACAATTAAGGACTGACAGAAGTGAATGGGATGATTGGTGGCAGCGGTGATGGAGCAGATTGATGATGTCTTTACAATGAGAAGAAACAGAAGCCAAAACACAAGACTTGTTCGGAGTTCAGTACAATCACTCCCATCATCTCCTCTCAGGATCCTTTTATATTTGTGTAGTTTTTATTCTCCTATATCTTCTGCCTACATCAGGGATTCCCGTCAATTGTGTTTTAAGCTCCGAAAATAGTAAATATATATAAAGCAATTTTTTTTTCTTTTACTTATTGTAATATTACCAGTAGAAATATCGGAGGGCAGTGCAGGTATTTTCTAATACAATTTTTATAATAAATTATAAACATTTCCCAAAATAATTAGGAAACATAAATAGAAACTGAACTATTATTAAATGGTATTTTCTACATTTCAGTATCATTATTTTTCATGATGCTTGGGTATCTCTTCATGTATGTATTATCATACTCTATGTATGTATTTCTTTCTTTTCTTGTATATATATGTAAAAGAAATGTTAGTAATAAAATAGAGTATGATTAATACATAACTAGACAGAGGGGTATGTGTTAGTATTCATCAATAGATGCTAGTTGATTGGTATTCATTAATGCAAGACTATATTAATGAATGAATACTAGCTAATGGGCAAATAAGGTATGGCTTGCTAATTTATTACACGCATGATGCAATTAAATATAATAGTAAAAAAATAATAATAAATAATAATAAAAATAATAGTAATGAACAATAATAGTAATAATAAAACAATAATAATAAATAATAATAAAAATAATAATAGTAATAAATAAAAATAATAATAAATATTATAATACTAAATAATAATGCTAAATAATGATAATAATAATAATAAGTGTGTTATAAATGATAGTAATTTTCAGATGATTCCCTCCACCTCCCTCTCTCTGGTTATTGACACAGAGGTCCATGCTGGTGAATTGTCTTGTTTTGGAGAGGACAGTGGTGACTATTAACCTCCACTTGGCCGAGGTGACAGTGAGGGGCCATGATAGGAGTTGTTATCTGCGATTATTCAGGCTGACACTTTGCTGTTACCTGGGCCCCCTCCTCTGTGTGTGACAGATAACAGCAGATAGTAGAGGGGCAGAGGTGGCCATGTATTACACTACACCACCCCCCATCCTGCCTGCCTGTGATGCTGGGGGTCCCTGTACTCTGCCCACTGACATCGTTACGAACTCCTGTGTAGGAGAGAAATCCATGTTATTTGGAGCTGGTGTCACCCTGCACCCAATATGCCCCATCCTACAAAACTTTTGTTTCACTTTTGCAAACTTTTTGCCATTGTACCCCCCTAAATAACTTGTACAAATTACCAATCACCCTTCTCCTCTGCCACTTTTTAACCCCTTCTGCTATTTTTTTCTGCTAACTTTTTATGTGCAAACTTTTTTAACCCCTTTTCCACCGGACACCCCCACCTGTACGTGTCAATAGTGTGAACCCCAAGTGACCGACCTTCCGAGGCTGCTCCAGAGGTGGCACAGGCTCTCCCGGGGCTCCCAGTGCAGCAGCTGCAGCAGCAGCAATGGCTCCTGGCTCCCACACTGCACACACGGTGGGGGAGGACTGGCTCCAAGCCTTGCCCTTTTTTTTTGCCTGTCTCCTGCACTCTCTCTGCACTTGTGGTGACTGGCTTCTCACCATCACGTGGGATTACAATATCTGTCTCCCCATCAGCAGGCGCCAGGCTTCAGTCCTGTGCAAAACAGCAGCCAAAGTCCAAAGCTTCCAGCACTGGAAACTCAAATATGTATCTAAGCAGAACTATGTATCTGCACAGACAGGCAGCAGCGCCGGCCAGGAGCTCACAGCCCTGGGATTTCCTCCAGAGATTGCTGGGGTTAATGTCCTAGCACTCTATTACCGCCTGGATGAGCCCGGCTATTAGAAAGCCATTACCCCTGGCCAGGCCATGCAGTCCTGCACCATCACACAGGGGAGATGATGATGATGATGATCACCTCTTTATTAGTCACTGGTAAATACTGCAGATTTCTGGGAGTTCATCATGTGGTGATGGGTGACAGCTCCCACATGATGGGCTCTGGGTGTCATCTGCCAGTGCAGGAAATGAGCCCACAATCATACCAGTAATGGCTGCACCAGGGATGAGTATATATATATATATGTGACCTGTCAGGTGCACAGCATTCAGCCCTGGAGGCTAGGGCTGCCCAAAACTGGGGGGGCTCAGGCCTGGGAGGAGGGCACCAGCATTCTGGATGGGGGGGTGGATGGTGGTATCCATTCATAGATCTGTAATCTATCATCTAATATGTATCTGGGGGCAATTATTATTATTATTATTATTATTATTTGTTACAAAGTGACTCCGGTATGGGAGGAGGTCAGCTCTCTATCAGGGGGCACCGGGGATGGTTATAGCAGAAGAAATATAAATGACCTGGGGAAGAGCACAACAAATAAAGGAAGATTGGAAAAAACTCCAAGAGTGCATCATCCTGTATTCTCCATCATCTATCTATTCACTCATGTCTGTAATCCATACTCTCATAAATACAGTATCAATAGGAAAAAGTGTATATTACACAGATATACACATATCCATCTCTTATCTATCTAATCTATATCTATCTTATATATATATATATATATATATTATATATCTCTTATATCTCTCCATCTATATCTATATATATGGTAAATGATAGAAAATACAGCGTGATTAAAAAATACATGATAGCAATATATATATATATATATATATATATATATATACTGTATATATGTATAAAATATATACACACACATACATACCTATGTCAATTGACTCACACACACACATTAAATATATATTGTGTGTGAGCCAATTGAAATATGTATGTGTGTATATATATACAGTATATATATATAGAGAGAGAGAGTATTTGATAATAGATTGCATGTATCATCTATTATCAATCTAGTATTTATCTAATAAAAAATAATGTATATATACATATATATGTATATACACATACACACACGTGAATACGCAAATTTATGTTCAAATACATATATATGTATCTGAACATAAAGTTTTACATATCTATCTATCTCTATATATACACATACAAACACATGCAATGTATGCAGATTTATAAATGTGAATATGTAAATTTATATGTTATAATTGTATATTTATATAAAAATATATATATTTAGATGCACAAAATTATATACATTACACACACACCATATATATATCTAATATATAAAGCTGAATGTGTGTGTGTGTGTATGTATGTATGTATGTATGTATGTCCGGGATTGGCATCTGAACCGTAGCAGCTACAGCCACAAAATTTTGCACAGTCACACGTCTGGACCCCGAGAGCGTCATAGGCTATGTTGTGAGGTGAAATTTTAACCCCGCGCTTTCCAATTCACCAAACAATTTTGCCCCTATCTACATAATGGGGAAAAAATGAAAGGAAAAGTGTTGGAGGCGTCGCAGCTACAGGCACAAAATTTTGCACAGTCACACGTCTGGACCCTGAGAGCGTCAAAGCTATATTGTGAGGTGAAATTTTAACCCCGCGCTTTCCAAGTCACCAAACAATTTTGCCCCTATCTACATAATGGGGAAAAAATGAAAGGAAAAGTGTTGGAGGCAAATTAACAGCTGCCAGATGTGAACAAGGGGGACTTAAAGAATGACAGCGATGGCACCAAAGAGTATATACTGTACAGTTGCTAAGGTGGGGCCCCAACATGGGATAATCACACCACCACGGGGATATGAACACACACACAAAATGCGCCACACACTACCACGTGCTCGAACACATATACCACCCTCAGCACACATTTCACCACACATACACCAACCTCGCCACATAAAAGTAGAAACACAAAAGTCGCCGCTCAAAACTCGCCACGCGCAAAACTCTCCACATGCAAAACTCGCCACACGTGCAAAACTCGCCACACGCAAAACTTGCACACGCAGAAAAATTGCCACACGCAGAAAAATTGCCACATGCACAAAAGTTGCAACACATGCAAAAGTTGCCTCACACAAAACTTGCACATACTCAAAAGGCACCACACATAAAACTCGCCACGCGCAAAACTCACCATGCGCAAAACTTGCTGCACACAACTTGCTACACTAACCTGTCACATGCAACTCGACACACAAAAAGTTGCTACACGCATGTCGCCACACAAAACTCATCTCACAAAAGTCCCTACATGCATGTCGCCACACGCAACTCAACACACACAACTTGACACACGAAACTCGCCCTAAAACACACACAAGTCTGGTATCCTTCAAAAATAAAAATCTGATTAATAAGCAGACAAACTACAAGAGCAACAAATGTACCATATAGGAATCCGGCAGCTGTCAGTCACATGACCAGTCTATTATGTGTATGTGTGAGCTAATATATACTGCCAGGGGGTGGGCTTACTGTTGGCTGGGGATTTATCAGGCTGCCATTTTAGCTTACAAATACTGAGGTAAAAATACTGAGCAAATAACGTGTGAACGAGGGCTAATACAGGAGGAGATGGCATACAGCTATATACTATATACAGGAGATGACACACAGGTATATACTATTTACAGGGGAGATGACACACAGGTATATACTATATACAGGAGGAGATGACACACAGATATATACTATATACAGGAGAGATGACACACAGGTATATACTATATAGAGGAGGAGATGACATACAGGTACATACTACATACAGGAGGAGATGACATACAGGTATATACTATATACAGGAGGAGATGACACACAGGTATATACTATATACAGGAGCAGATTACCTACAGGTATATAGTATATACAGGAGGAGATGACACAGGTATATGCTATGTATAGGAGGAGATGACATACAGGTATATACTATATACAGGAGATGACACACAGATATATACTATATATAGGTGAGATGACACACAGGTATATACTATATACAGGAGATTACATACAGGTATATCTAATATATAAAGCTGAATGTGTGTATGTATGTATGTGTGTATGTCCGGGATTGGCATCTGTACCGTCGCAGCTACAGCCACAAAATTTTGCACAGTCACACGTCTGGACCCCGAGAGCGTCATAGGCTATGTTGTGAGGTGAAATTTTAACCCCGCGCGTTCCAATTCACCAAACAATTTTGCTCCTATCTACATAATGGGGAAAAAGTGAAGGGAAAAGTGTTGGAGGAAAATTGACAGCTGCCAGATGTGAACAATGAGGACTTAAAGAATGAGAGCGATGGCGACAAAGAGTATATACCGTACAGTTGCTAAGGTGGGGCCCCGACATGGGATACTCACCACACACGGGGATATGAACACAAACACAAAATGCGCCACACACTACCACGTGCTTGAACACATATACCACCCTCAGCACACATTTCACCACACACACACACCAACCTCGCCACATAAAAGTCGAAACACAAAAGTCACCACTCAAAACTCGCTACATGCAAAACTCGCCATATGCAAAACTAGGCTCACGCAAAACTCGCCACACGTGCAAAACTCACCTCATGGAAAACTCACCTCATGCAAAACTTGCACACACAGAAAAATTGCCACATGTACAAAAGTTGCACCACATGCAAAAGTTGCCTCACACAAAACTTGCACATACTCAAAATGCACCACACATAAAACTCGCCACGCGCAAAACTCGCCATGCACAAATCTTGCTGCACACAACTTGCTACACTAACCTGTCACATGCAACTCAACACACAAAATGTTGCTACACGCATGTCGCCACACAAAACTCATCTCACAAAAGTCGCTACATGCATGTCGCCACACGCAACTCAACACACACAACTTGACACATAAAACTCGCCCTAAAACACACACAAGTCTGGTATTGTCCTTCAAAAATAAAAATCTGATTAATAAGCAAACTACAAGAGCAACAAATGTACCATATAGGAAATACGGCAGCTGTCAGTCACATGACCTGTCTATTATGTGTATGTGTGAGCTAATATATACTGCCAGGGGGGAGGGCTTCCTGTTGGCTGGGGATTTATCAGGCTGCCAATAGCAACCAATCACAGCTCAGCTTCTATTTTGCTACAGTTAATTAACCTGAGCTCTGATTGGTTAATATAGGCAACAAAGACATTCTCAGTATAACAAAGCTAATATATGTTGTGAAATGCTTCTATTTGCTTAGTTTTTGCCTTTTAATAATTACATTTCTATCTATTTGTTTTGTGGTTTTTGTGTGCAGAATAAATTTTTGTTAACACATTCTATTTTGCTAACAGCAGTCATTAACCCGGGCGAAGCCGGGTAGTACAGCTAGTATATATATATATATATATATATATATATACACACTGTATATACGCATAAACACAAACACACACACACAAACATACATAGGCGATAATGAATGGACGTTGGATTGACAATAGTTGATAGATATAAAGGCGAATAAATACATTGGTAGAGGATAGAAAATGTAGAAAGATACAAAAATACATGACAACATGGCAGAAAAGGGAAAGAACCATATGTTCTATGTATGTAGAAAAACTGAAGAAAAGAAACATAGAAAGACAGATCGCTCTCTAGATTGAGAAAAAAATGGATAAATAAATAAATGTGAGCCATAAATTGATACATAGATATCAGCTAGCTAGTAATCTAGATATCAGAGGGATGTGAAGGTAGATGGACAGATGGGAGTGGGGAGAATCCTGGCTGTTCTGGGTGCAGGGATTGCTGTACTTGTTGGTTGGGTAAATAGTATTACATGAAAGGCAGAGAGAGATTAATATCCACTGTACTGACAGAAAGCAAGACAATAGGAAAAGACAATACAGGTTAATAGAAGACAGGGTTTTTGAGAGGTTGGAATCCATTGTATTGTCTAGAAACTGTCTGCAGAGCTGTGTGTACAGGAGCACAGTGTATATGACTGCAGAGCTGTGTGTACAGGAGTACAGTGTATATGACTGCAGAGCTGTGTGTACAGGAATACAGTGTATATGTCTGCAGAGCTGTGTGTACAGGAGTACAGTGTATATGACTGCAGAGCTGTGTGTACAGGAGCACAGTGTATATGACTGCAGAGCTGTGTGTACAGGAGCACAGTGTATATGACTGCAGAGCTGGGTGTACAGGAGCACAGTGTATATGACTGCAGAGCTGTGTGTACAGGAGTACGGTGTATATGACTGCAGAGCTGTGTGTACAGGAGCACAGTGTATATGACTGCAGAGCTGTGTGTACAGGAGTACAGTGTATATGACTGCAGAGCTGTGTGTACAGGAGCACAGTGTATATGACTGCAGAGCTCTGTGTACAGGAGTACGGTGTATATGACTGCAGAGCTGTGTGTACAGGAGTACAGTGTATATGACTGCAGAGCTGTGTGTACAGGAGCACAGTGTATATGACTGCAGAGCTGTGTGTACAGGAGTAGAGTGTATATGACTGCAGAGCTGTGTGTACAGGAGTACAGTGTATATAACTGCAGAGCTGTGTGTACAGGAGCACAGTGTATATGACTGCAGAGCTGGGTGTACAGGAGCACAGTGTATATGACTGCAGAGCTGTGTGTACAGGAGTACGGTGTATATGACTGCAGAGCTGTGTGTACAGGAGCACAGTGTATATGACTGCAGAGCTCTGTGTACAGGAGTACGGTGTATATGACTGCAGAGCTGTGTGTACAGGAGCACAGTGTATATGACTGCAGAGCTGTGTGTACAGGAATACAGTGTATATGACTGCAGAGCTGTGTGTACAGGAGTACAGTGTATATGACTGCAGAGCTGTGTGTACAGGAGCACAGTGTATATGACTGCAGAGCTGTGTGTACAGGAGTAGAGTGTATATGACTGCAGAGCTGTGTGTACAGGAGTACAGTGTATATAACTGCAGAGCTGTGTGTACAGGAGCACAGTGTATATGACTGCAGAGCTGGGTGTACAGGAGCACAGTGTATATGACTGCAGAGCTGTGTGTACAGGAGTACGGTGTATATGACTGCAGAGCTGTGTGTACAGGAGCACAGTGTATATGACTGCAGAGCTCTGTGTACAGGAGTACGGTGTATATGACTGCAGAGCTGTGTGTACAGGAGCACAGTGTATATGACTGCAGAGCTGTGTGTACAGGAGTACAGTGTATATGACTGCAGAGCTGTGTGTACAGGAGCACAGTGTATATGACTGCAGAGCTGTGTGTACAGGAGCACAGCGTATATGACTGCAGAGCTGTGTACAGGAGTACAGTGTATATGACTGCAGAGCTGTGTACAGGAGTACAGTGTATAAAACTGCAGAGCTGTGTGTACAGGAGTACAGTGTATATGACTGCAGAGCTGTGTGTACAGGAATACAGTGTATATGTCTGCAGAGCTGTGTGTACAGGAATACAGTGTATATGACTGCAGAGCTGTGTACAGGAGTACAGTGTATAAAACTGCAGAGCTGTGTGTACAGGAGTACAGTGTATATGACTGCAGAGCTGTGTGTACAGGAGTACAGTGTATATGACAGCAGAGCTGTGTGTACAGGAATACAGTGTATATGTCTGCAGAGCTGTGTGTACAGGAATACAGTGTATATGACTGCAGAGCTGTGTACAGGAGTACAGTGTATAAAACTGCAGAGCTGTGTGTACAGGAGTACAGTGTATATGACTGCAGAGCTGTGTGTACAGGAGTACGGTGTATATGACTGCAGAGCTTTGTGTACAGGAGTACAGTGTATATGACTGCAGAGCTGTGTGTACAGGAGCACAGTGTATATGACTGCTGAGCTGTGTGTACAGGAGCACAGTGTATATGACTGCAGAGCTGTGTGTACAGGAGCACAGTGTATATGACTGCAGAGCTGTGTGTACAGGAGCACAGTGTATATGACTGCAGAGCTGTGTGTACAGGAGTAGAGTGTATATGACTGCAGAGCTGTGTGTACAGGAGTACAGTGTATATAACTGCAGAGCTGTGTGTACAGGAGCACAGTGTATATGACTGCAGAGCTGGGTGTACAGGAGCACAGTGTATATGACTGCAGAGCTGTGTGTACAGGAGTACGGTGTATATGACTGCAGAGCTGTGTGTACAGGAGCACAGTGTATATGACTGCAGAGCTCTGTGTACAGGAGTACGGTGTATATGACTGCAGAGCTGTGTGTACAGGAGCACAGTGTATATGACTGCAGAGCTGTGTGTACAGGAGTACAGTGTATATGACTGCAGAGCTGTGTGTACAGGAGCACAGTGTATATGACTGCAGAGCTGTGTGTACAGGAGCACAGCGTATATGACTGCAGAGCTGTGTACAGGAGTACAGTGTATATGACTGCAGAGCTGTGTACAGGAGTACAGTGTATAAAACTGCAGAGCTGTGTGTACAGGAGTACAGTGTATATGACTGCAGAGCTGTGTGTACAGGAATACAGTGTATATGTCTGCAGAGCTGTGTGTACAGGAATACAGTGTATATGACTGCAGAGCTGTGTACAGGAGTACAGTGTATAAAACTGCAGAGCTGTGTGTACAGGAGTACAGTGTATATGACTGCAGAGCTGTGTGTACAGGAGTACAGTGTATATGACAGCAGAGCTGTGTGTACAGGAATACAGTGTATATGTCTGCAGAGCTGTGTGTACAGGAATACAGTGTATATGACTGCAGAGCTGTGTACAGGAGTACAGTGTATAAAACTGCAGAGCTGTGTGTACAGGAGTACAGTGTATATGACTGCAGAGCTGTGTGTACAGGAGTACGGTGTATATGACTGCAGAGCTTTGTGTACAGGAGTACAGTGTATATGACTGCAGAGCTGTGTGTACAGGAGCACAGTGTATATGACTGCTGAGCTGTGTGTACAGGAGCACAGTGTATATGACTGCAGAGCTGTGTGTACAGGAGTACAGTGTATATGACTGCAGAGCTGTGTGTACAGGAGTACAGTGTATATGACTGCAGAGCTGTGTGTACAGGAGTACAGTGTATATGACTGCAGAGCTGTGTGTACAGGAGCACAGTGTATATGTCTGCAGAGCTGTGTGTACAGGAGTACAGTGTATATGACTGCAGAGCTGTGTGTACAGGAATACAGTGTATATGACTGCAGAGCTGTGTGTACAGGAGCTCAGTGTATATGACTGCAGAGCTGTGTGAACAGGAGTACAGTGTATATGACTGCAGAGCTGTGTGTACAGGAGTACAGTGTATACGACTGCAGAGCTGTGTGTACAGGAGCACAGTGTATATGACTGCAGAGCTGTGTGTACAGGAGCTCAGTGTATATGACTGCAGAGCTGTGTGAACAGGAGTACAGTGTATATGACTGCAGAGCTGTGTGTACAGGAATACAGTGTATATGACTGCAGAGCTGTGTGTACAGGAGTACAGTGTATATGACTGCAGAGCTGTGTGTACAGGAATACAGTGTATATGACTGCAGAGCTGTGTGTACAGGAGTACAGTGTATATGACTGCAGAGCTGTGTGTACAGGAGTATAGTGTATATGACTGCAGAGCTGTGTGTACAGGAGCACGGTGTATATGACTGCAGAGCTGTGTGTACAGGAGTACGGTGTATATGACTGCAGAGCTGTGTGTACAGGAGTACGGTGTATATGACTGCAGAGCTGTGTGTTCAGGAGTACAGTGTATATGACTGCAGAGCTGTGTGTACAGGAGCACAGTGTATATGACTGCTGAGCTGTGTGTACAGGAGCACAGTGTATATGACTGCAGAGCTGTGTGTACAGGAGTACAGTGTATATGACTGCAGAGCTGTGTGTACAGGAGCACAGTGTATATGACTGCAGAGCTGTGTGTACAGGAGTACAGTGTATATCACTGCAGAGCTGTGTGTACAGGAGTACAGTGTATATGACTGCAGAGCTGTGTGTACAGGAGTACAGTGTATATGACTGCAGGGCTGTGTGTACAGGAGTACAGTGTATATGACTGCAGAGCTGTGTGTACAGGAATACAGTGTATATGACTGCAGGGCTGTGTGTACAGGAGTACAGTGTATATGACTGCAGAGCTGTATACAGGAATACAGTGTATATGACTGTACAGTGTATATGACTGCAGAGCTGTGTGTACAGGAGTACAGTGTATATGACTGCAGAGCTGTGTGTACAGGAGTACAGTGTATATGACTGCAGAGCTGTGTGTACAGGAATACAGTGTATATGACTGCAGAGCTGTGTGTACAGGAGCACAGTGTATATGACTGCAGAGCTCTGTGTACAGGAATACAGTGTATATGACTGCAGAGCTGTGTGTACAGGAATACAGTGTATATGACTGCAGAGCTGTGTGTACAGGAGCACAGTGTATATGACTGCAGAGCTCTGTGTACAGGAATACAGTGTATATGACTGCAGAGCTGTGTGTACAGGAATACAGTGTATATGACTGCAGAGCTGTGTGTACAGGAGTACAGTGCATATGACTGCAGAGCTGTGTGTACAGGAGTACAGTGTATATGACTGCAGAGCTGTGTGTACAGGAATACAGTGTATATCACTGCAGAGCTGTGTGTACAGGAGTACAGTGTATATGACTGCAGAGCTGTGTGTACAGGAGTACAGTGTATATGACTGCAGAGCTGTGTGTACAGGAGCACAGTGTATATGACTGCAGAGCTGTGTACAGGAATACAGTGTATATGACTGCAGAGCTGTGTGTACAGGAATAAAGTGTATATGACTGCAGAGCTGTGTGTACAGGAGCACAGTGTATATGACTGCAGAGCTGTGTGTACAGGAGCACAGTGTATATGACTGCAGAGCTGTGTGTACAGGAATACAGTGTATATGACTGCAGAGCTGTGTGTACAGGAGTACAGTGTATATGACTGCAGAGCTGTGTGTACAGGAGTACAGTGTATATGACTGCAGAGCTGTGTGTACAGGAATACAGTGTATATGACTGCAGAGCTGTGTGTACAGGAGCACAGTGTATATGACTGCAGAGCTGTGTGTACAGGAGCACAGTGTATATGACTGCAGAGCTGTGTGTACATGAATACAGTGTATATGACTGCAGAGCTGAGTGTACAGGAGTACAGTGTATATGACTGCAGAGCTGTGTGTACAGGAGTACAGTGTATATGACTGCAGAGCTGTGTGTACAGGAATACAGTGTATATGACTGCAGAGCTGTGTGTACAGGAGTACAGTGTATATGACTGCAGAGCTGTGTGTACAGGAATACAGTGTATATGACTGCAGAGCTGTGTGTACAGGAGTACAGTGTATATGACTGCAGAGCTGTGTGTACAGGAGTACAGTGTATATGACTGCAGAGCTGTGTGTACAGGAATACAGTGTATATGACTGCAGAGCTGTGTGTACAGGAGCACAGTGTATATGACTGCAGAGCTGTGTGTACAGGAGCACAGTGTATATGACTGCAGAGCTGTGTGTACAGGAGTACAGTGTATATGACTGCAGAGCTGTGTGTACAGGAATACAGTGTATATGACTGCAGAGCTGTGTGTACAGGAGTACAGTGTATATGACTGCAGAGCTGTGTGTACAGGAGCACAGTGTATAAGACTGCAGAGCTGTGTGTACAGGAGTACAGTGTATATGACTGCAGAGCTGTGTGTACAGGAGTACAGTGTATATGACTGCAGAGCTGTGTGTACAGGAGCACAGTGTATATGACTGCAGAGCTGTGTGTACAGGAGTACAGTGTATATGACTGCAGAGCTGTGTGTACAGGAGCACAGTGTATATGACTGCAGAGCTGTGTGTACAGGAGCACAGTGTATATGACTGCAGAGCTGTGTGTACAGGAGCACAGTGTATATGACTGCAGAGCTGTGTGTACAGGAATACAGTGTATATGACTGCAGAGCTGTGTGTACAGGAGTACAGTGTATATGACTGCAGAGCTGTGTGTACAGGAGTACAGTGTATATGACTGCAGAGCTGTGTGTACAGGAGTACAGTGTATATGACTGCAGAGCTGTGTGTACAGGAATACAGTGTATATGACTGCAGAGCTGTGTGTACAGGAGTACAGTGTATATGACTGCAGAGCTGTGTGTACAGGAATACAGTGTATATGACTGCAGAGCTGTGTGTACAGGAGTACAGTGTATATGACTGCAGAGCTGTGTGTACAGGAGTACAGTGTATATGTCTGCAGAGCTGTGTGTACAGGAGCACAGTGTATATGACTGCAGAGCTGTGTGTACAGGAATACAGTGTATATGACTGCAGAGCTGTGTGTACAGGAGCACAGTGTATATGACTGCAGAGCTGTGTGTACAGGAGTACAGTGTATATGACTGCAGAGCTGTGTGTACAGGAGTACAGTGTATATGACTGCAGAGCTGTGTGTACAGGAGCACAGTGTATATGACTGCAGAGCTGTGTGTACAGGAGCACAGTGTATATGACTGCAGAGCTGTGTGTACAGGAGTACAGTGTATATGACTGCAGAGCTGTGTACAGGAATATGCTATAGACATTGCTGGATTTCATGATTATATATATACAGGGTCCAAAAGTAGATGGACAGCATGTGTAATAGGGTTATGAAGGGGGAGATTTATCAAAAATGGTGTAAAGTGAAACTGACTCAGTTGCCCTTAGCAACCAATCAGATTCCACTTTTCATTCTTCACAGACTCTTTGGAAAATGAATGGTGGAATCTGATTGGTTGCTAAGGGCAAGTGAGTCAGTTTCACAGATCCAGTTTTCACAGATAAATCTCCCCCCAAAATAGCAAATAATTTAAATACAGATCAAAGAACATGGATTTTAAAAGGGGATTGGAAATCTCAAAATGTATATATAGTATATATTGCTAAAAAAAATAAAGGGAACACTAAAATCCCACATTCTAGATATCTCTGAATGAAATATTCCAGTTGCAAATTTTTATTCATTACATA